>NW_027447879.1:0-10000 GCF_038048845.1 Mixophyes fleayi | reverse complement strand
ATGGTCTGTACTCCGGGTGCATTCACAGGTTGGAAAATAGGGATCACTGGTCCCTATGGAGGTTCTGATTGATAATAGCTGATCATTAATAAACCAGCAGCATTCAAGATGTGTGAAGCAGTTAATAAAACACCAGGATTACACACAATGTATTTCTGTTACTATATGATTCAAGCTCTCCTCCGACATTATATCCCTATAGCCTATAGGTATCAGAATGGTCTCTGCAGATAGCAGCGTACTAACTAGACACACAAACAATAAATCATACAAATATGCATTCTGTGTTAGCAAACACCATTTGCTCAATATTTATTTTAGATCTAGTTTAAACAACATAATTAAAAGTGTGTTTTGATAAAGTCCCGGCAGTGGGTAAAATGGATCATTAAAAAATACAAAGTATTGTAACACTCGACTACCCAAGCGTCCCACTGATTCTAACGGGTACCCCAGGAAACTACATGGGAGGATCAGTGGCCGTTTTCTAACTACAGCTTCCAACTTGCCCCTGTTTAAAATAATAATCTGTATCTAACACCTTCCCATTATACTGCTAGCTGTCATCACAGAAACACTGAGAACATGAATGGTAAGTGGTGAATATATATATATATATATATATATATATATATAATTATACTTTTTTTAAAACATTTGTAATGTGCATATTTTATTTGTGTTCTGTTTCTCACTGTATATTGTACAATTTATTATATTTTCACCCTTACTCGGACTGATTTCATTTTATGGACTGCTGAATGTATGTAGAGCTACTTGTACGGCCGCCTATGTGGAAAACATACGTTACTGCAAAACCTTCCAAAAAGGTAGGAACGTGTTATGCTTTTATCTAAGCTGTAATGAGACATAAGATGACCATGAATGATTTTACTCCAGCTCTGCTACGCCGTGACCGATCACCTCTAAGCAGGTTACACTATCGCTCAACTTCATATTTACATCTGCTCACTTTCCACACAATGGGGCATATTTAACAAACAGTGATGGTGCACTATCGTGCACTTACCGTGAAATCCTGGTCCCTCTCTGTGTCCCGCATATTTAAGAAGGGTGCATCACATCGTGGATATCTGCTGCTTTGCATTCCGTTTAGTTTTTAGGAGCAGTCACCATTCTACAGTATGGTGACTGCTCCCAACCGCAATCTAACAAGTTCCGAAAAAAAGTTTTTCGGTAACTTGTCATGATAATGTACGCCAGCTTCGTACAGTTTTCAATCCTTATCGCATTGATAAGGATTGAACTATTTCTCAAATTTATGAAAAACGCAACACAGAATCGTGCATTTACCATGAAATCTAGGTCCCTCTCTGTGTCCCGCATATTTAAGAAGGATGCATCGCAGCAGATATCGTGCAAACCCATTTCCAGCGGACGTGGAACTGCAAGTCCCAGCGTGTACTGCCAGCTGGAGGCATGCTGGGCCTTCTAGTCCCATGACAGTAGACCACCTCTGCCATAGAGTTTAATGCTTCTTATTTGCCAATCTATATATTTAACATTACATTTAATATGCTGTGTAAAATCCCATGTAAGTGACACCTTGTGATAATGAATGAAACCTGTTTAGTTGTCGGCCTCAGTCTTCATGCGTGTTACTGACATGTTTATACCATGCTCAGTAGGTTATTTTCATAGACAGCGACTACGTCAGTGCCACTTGCCATTTATAAGCAGCTGTGTGTACATGTAAGTATAATTATTAGTGTGTTTTATTTATAAGCGCCAACATATTACATAGTGCTGTATATTGAGGAGATCGTGGTTCATATCAGTTGTGGCTGCTTCTAGCATAAGGCGGTGAAGATCGCACAGGACGATTAATTAGCACAGATCTGTATATAAGAAGTGACCGTTCCCTGAATTCTTCTCCAAAATGTTTTAATGTCTGTTAGTTTATGTGTATACTGTACAGTGTATGTGATGTGTAGCTCAGGTCTCCTCAGCACAATGTACTTATTGGTAAATAGAGACAATATCTCCTTCCCCCTCTCTCTCTTCTGTACCTCATCCCTCTCTCTTCTGTACCTCATCCCTTCCTCTCTTCTGTACCTCATCCCTTCCTCTCTTCTGTACCTCATCCCTCTCTCTTCTGTACCTCATCCCTTCCTCTCTTCTGTACCTCATCCCTTCCTCTCTTCTGTACCTCATCCCCCTCTCTTCTGTACCTCATCCCCCTCTCTTCTGTACCTCATCCCTCTCTCTTCTGTACCTCATCCCTCTCTCTCTTCTGTACCTCATCCCCCTCTCTTCTGTACCTCATCCCTTCCTCTCTCTTCTGTACCTCAACCCCCTCTCTTCTGTACCTCATCCCTTCCTCTCTCTTCTGTACCTCATCCCTCTCTCTTCTGTACCTCATCCCCCTCTCTTCTGTACCTCATCCCTTCCTCTCTCTTCTGTACCTCATCCCTCTCTCTTCTGTACCTCATCCCTCTCTCTCTTCTGTACCTCATCCCTTCCTCTCTCTTCTGTACCTCAACCCCCTCTCTTCTGTACCTCATGCCTTCCTCTCTCTTCTGTACCTCATCCCTCTCTCTTCTGTACCTCATCCCCCTCTCTTCTGTACCTCATCCCTCTCTCTCTTCTGTACCTCATCCCCCTCTCTTCTGTACCTCATCCCCCTCTCTTCTGTACCTCATCCCTTCCTCTCTTCTGTACCTCATCCCCCTCTCTTCTGTACCTCATCCCCCTCTCTTCTGTACCTCATCCCTCTCTCTTCTGTACCTCATCCCTCTCTCTTCTGTACCTCATCCCCCTCTCTTCTGTACCTCATCCCTTCCTCTCTCTTCTGTACCTCAACCCCCTCTCTTCTGTACCTCATCCCTTCCTCTCTCTTCTGTACCTCATCCCCTTCTCTTCTGTACCTCATCCCTTCCTCTCTCTTCTGTACCTCATCCCTCTCTCTTCTGTACCTCATCCCTCTCTCTCTTCTGTACCTCATCCCTCTCTCTTCTGTACCTCATCCCTTCCTCTCTTCTGTACCTCATCCCTCTCTCTTCTGTACCTCATCCCTTCCTCTCTCTTCTGTACCTCATCCCTCTCTCTCTTCTGTACCTCATCCCCCTCTCTTCTGTACCTCATCCCTTCCTCTCTCTTCTGTACCTCAACCCCCTCTCTTCTGTACCTCATCCCTCTCTCTTCTGTACCTCATCCCCCTCTCTTCTGTACCTCATCCCTTCCTCTCTCTTCTGTACCTCATCCCTCTCTCTTCTGTACCTCATCCCTCTCTCTCTTCTGTACCTCATCCCTCTCTCTTCTGTACCTCATCCCTTCCTCTCTCTTCTGTACCTCATCCCTTCCTCTCTCTTCTGTACCTCAACCCCCTCTCTTCTGTACCTCATCCCTTCCTCTCTCTTCTGTACCTCATCCCCCTCTCTTCTGTACCTCATCCCCCTCTCTTCTGTACCTCATCCCCCTCTCTTCTGTACCTCATCCCTCTCTCTTCTGTACCTCATCCCTCTCTCTCTTCTGTACCTCATCCCCCTCTCTTCTGTACCTCATCCCTTCCTCTCTCTTCTGTACCTCAACCCCCTCTCTTCTGTACCTCATCCCTTCCTCTCTCTTCTGTACCTCATCCCTCTCTCTTCTGTACCTCATCCCCCTCTCTTCTGTACCTCATCCCTTCCTCTCTCTTCTGTACCTCATCCCTCTCTCTTCTGTACCTCATCCCTCTCTCTTTTCTGTACCTCATCCCTCTCTCTTCTGTACCTCATCCCTTCCTCTCTCTTCTGTACCTCATCCCTCTCTCTTCTGTACCTCATCCCTTCCTCTCTCTTCTGTACCTCATCCCTCTCTCTCTTCTGTACCTCATCCCACTCTCTTCTGTACCTCATCCCTTCCTCTCTCTTCTGTACCTCAACCCCCTCTCTTCTGTACCTCATCCCCCTCTCTTCTGTACCTCATCCCCCTCTCTCTTCTGTACCTCATCCCTCTCTCTCTTCTGTACCTCATCCCCCCTCTTCTGTACCTCATCCCTCTCTCTTCTGTACCTCATCCCTCTCTCTTCTGTACCTCATCCTCTCTCTTCTGTACCTCATCCCCCTCTCTTCTGTACCTCATCCCCCTCTCTTCTGTACCTCATCCCTCTCTCTTCTGTACCTCATCCCCCTCTCTCTGTACCTCATCCGCCTCTCTTCTGTACCTCATCCCCCTCTCTTCTGTACCTCATCCCTTCCTCTCTCTTCTGTACCTCATCCCTCTCTCTTCTGTACCTCATCCCTCTCTCTCTTCTGTACCTCATCCCTCTCTCTTCTGTACCTCATCCTTCCTCTCTTCTGTACCTCATCCCTTCCTCTCTTCTGTACCTCATCCCCCTCTCTTCTGTACCTCATCCCCCTCTCTTCTGTACCTCATCCCTCTCTCTTCTGTACCTCATCCCTCTCTCTCTTCTGTACCTCATCCCCCTCTCTTCTGTACCTCATCCTTCCTCTCTCTTCTGTACCTCAACCCCCTCTCTTCTGTACCTCATCCCTTCCTCTCTCTTCTGTACCTCATCCCTCTCTCTTCTGTACCTCATCCCCCTCTCTTCTGTACCTCATCCCTTCCTCTCTCTTCTGTACCTCATCCTCTCTCTCTTCTGTACCTCATCCCTTCCTCTCTCTTCTGTACCTCAACCCCCTCTCTTCTGTACCTCATGCCTTCCTCTCTCTCTGTACCTCATCCCTCTCTCTTCTGTACCTCATCCCCCTCTCTTCTGTACCTCATCCCTCTCTCTCTTCTGTACCTCATCCCCCTCTCTTCTGTACCTCATCCCCCTCTCTCTGTACCTCATCCCTCCTCTCTTCTGTACCTCATCCCCCTCTCTTCTGTACCTCATCCCCCTCTCTTCTGTACCTCATCCCTCTCTCTTCTGTACCTCATCCCTCTCTCTTCTGTACCTCATCCCCCTCTCTTCTGTACCTCATCCCTTCCTCTCTCTTCTGTACCTCAACCCCCTCTCTTCTGTACCTCATCCTTCTCTCTCTTCTGTACCTCATCCCCCTCTCTTCTGTACCTCATCCTCCCTCTCTTCTGTACCTCATCCCTCTCTCTCTTCTGTACCTCATCCCCCTCTCTTCTGTACCTCATCCCTCTCTCTTCTGTACCTCATCCCTCTCTCTTCTGTACCTCATCCCTTCCTCTCTTCTGTACCTCATCCCTCTCTCTTCTGTACCTCATCCCTTCCTCTCTCTTCTGTACCTCATCCCTCTCTCTCTTCTGTACCTCATCCCCCTCTCTTCTGTACCTCATCCCTTCCTCTCTCTTCTGTACCTCAACCCCCTCTCTTCTGTACCTCATCCCTCTCTCTTCTGTACCTCATCCCCCTCTCTTCTGTACCTCATCCCTTCCTCTCTCTTCTGTACCTCATCCCTCTCTCTTCTGTACCTCATCCCTCTCTCTCTTCTGTACCTCATCCCCTCTCTCTTCTGTACCTCATCCCTTCCTCTCTCTTCTGTACCTCATCCCTCCTCTCTCTTCTGTACCTCAACCCCCTCTCTTCTGTACCTCATCCCTTCCTCTCTCTTCTGTACCTCATCCCCCTCTCTTCTGTACCTCATCCCCCTCTCTTCTGTACCTCATCCCCCTCTCTTCTGTACCTCATCCCCTCTCTCTTCTGTACCTCATCCCCTCTCTCTTCTGTACCTCATCCCCCTCTCTTCTGTACCTCATCCCTCCTCTCTCTTCTGTACCTCATCCCCCTCTCTTCTGTACCTCATCCCTCCTCTCTCTCTGTACCTCATCCCTCTCTCTTCTGTACCTCATCCCCCTCTCTTCTGTACCTCATCCCTTCCTCTCTCTCTGTACCTCATCCCTCTCTCTTCTGTACCTCATCCCTCTCTCTTTCTGTACCTCATCCCTCTCTCTTCTGTACCTCATCCCTTCCTCTCTCTTCTGTACCTCATCCCTCTCTCTTCTGTACCTCATCCCTTCCTCTCTCTTCTGTACCTCATCCCTCTCTCTCTTCTGTACCTCATCCCTCTCTCTTCTGTACCTCATCCCTTCCTCTCTCTTCTGTACCTCAACCCCCTCTCTTCTGTACCTCATCCCCCTCTCTTCTGTACCTCATCCCTTCCTCTCTCTTCTGTACCTCATCCCCTCTCTCTTCTGTACCTCATCCCTTCCTCTCTCTTCTGTACCTCATCCCTCTCTCTCTTCTGTACCTCATCCCACTCTCTTCTGTCCTCATCCTCCTCTCTCTTCTGTACCTCAACCCCCTCTCTTCTGTACCTCATCCCCCTCTCTTCTGTACCTCATCCCCCTCTTCTGTACCTCATCCCTCTCTCTTCTGTACCTCATCCCTCTCTCTTCTGTACCTCATCCCTCCTCTCTTCTGTACCTCATCCCCCTCTCTTCTGTACCTCATCCCCCTCTCTTCTGTACCTCATCCCTCCTCTCTTCTGTACCTCATCCCCCTCTCTTCTGTACCTCATCCCCTCTCTTCTGTACCTCATCCCCCTCTCTTCTGTACCTCATCCCTTCCTCTCTTCTGTACCTCATCCCTCTCTCTTCTGTACCTCATCCCCCTCTCTTCTGTACCTCATCCCTTCCTCTCTCTTCTGTACCTCATCCCTCTCTCTTCTGTACCTCATCCCCCTCTCTTCTGTACCTCATCCCTTCCTCTCTCTTCTGTACCTCATCCCCCCTCTCTTCTGTACCTCATCCCCCTCTCTTCTGTACCTCATCCCTCCTCTTCTTCTGTACCTCATCCTTCTCTCTCTTCTGTACCTCATCCCTCCTCTCTCTTCTGTACCTCATCCCTCTCTCTTCTGTACCTCATCCCCCTCTCTTCTGTACCTCATCCCTTCCTCTCTCTTCTGTACCTCATCCCCCTCTCTTCTGTACCTCATCCCTTCCTCTCTTCTGTACCTCATCCCTTCTCTCTCTTCTGTACCTCATCCCTCCTCTCTTCTGTACCTCATCCCTCCTCTCTCTTACTCCTCCCCCTCTCTTCTGTACCTCATCCCCTCTCTCTTCTGTACCTCATCCCTCTCTCTCTTCTGTACCTCATCCCCTCTCTTCTGTACCTCATCCCTTCCTCTCTCTTCTGTACCTCAACCCTCCTCTCTTCTGTACCTCATCCCTTCCTCTCTCTTCTGTACCTCATCCCTCTCTCTTTCTGTACCTCATCCCCCTCTCTTCTGTACCTCATCCTCCCTCTCTTCTGTACCTCATCCCCTCTCTTCTGTACCTCATCCCTCTCTCTTCTGTACCTCATCCCTCTCTCTTCTGTACCTCATCCCTCTCTCTTCTGTACCTCATCCCTCTCTCTTCTGTACCTCATCCCTCTCTCTTCTGTACCTCATCCCCCTCTCTTCTGTACCTCATCCCTCCTCTCTCTTCTGTACCTCATCCCCCTCTCTTCTGTACCTCATCCCCCTCTCTTCTGTACCTCATCCCTCCTCTCTCTTCTGTACCTCATCCCTCTCTCTTCTGTACCTCATCCCCTCTCTTCTGTACCTCATCCCTCTCTCTTCTGTACCTCATCCCTCTCTCTTCTGTACCTCATCCCCCTCTCTTCTGTACCTCATCCCTTCTCTCTTCTGTACCTCATCCCCTCTCTTCTGTACCTCATCCCCCTCTCTTCTGTACCTCATCCCTTCCTCTCTTCTGTACCTCATCCCTTCCTCTCTCTTCTGTACCTCATCCCTTCCTCTCTCTTCTGTACCTCATCCCTCTCTCTTCTGTACCTCATCCCCCTCTCTTCTGTACCTCATCCCTTCCTCTCTCTTCTGTACCTCATCCCTCCCTCTCTTCTGTACCTCATCCCTTCCTCTTTCTTCTGTACCTCATCCCTTCCTCTCTCTTCTGTACCTCATCCCTTCCTCTCTCTTCTGTACCTCATCCCCCTCTCTTCTGTACCTCATCCCCCCTCTCTTCTGTACCTCATCCCTCTCTCTTCTGTACCTCATCCCTCTCTCTCTTCTGTACCTCATCCCCCTCTCTTCTGTACCTCATCCCTTCCTCTCTCTTCTGTACCTCAACCCCCTCTCTTCTGTACCTCATCCCTTCCTCTCTTCTGTACCTCATCCCTCTCTTTTCTGTACCTCATCCCCTCTCTTCTGTACCTCATCCCTTCCTCTCTCTTCTGTACCTCAACCCTCTCTCTTCTGTACCTCATCCCTCTCTCTTCTGTACCTCATCCCTCTCTCTTCTGTACCTCATCCCTTCCTCTCTCTTCTGTACCTCATCCCTCTCTCTTCTGTACCTCATCCCTCTCTCTCTTCTGTACCTCATCCCCCTCTCTTCTGTACCTCATCCCTTCCTCTCTCTTCTGTACCTCAACCCCTCTCTTCTGTACCTCATCCCCTCTCTTCTGTACCTCATCCTCCTCTCTTCTGTACCTCATCCCTCTCTCTCTTCTGTACCTCATCCCCCTCTCTTCTGTACCTCATCCCCTCTCTCTTCTGTACCTCATCCCTCTCTCTTCTGTACCTCATCCCTCTCTCTTCTGTACCTCATCCCCCTCTCTTCTGTACCTCATCCCTCTCTCTCTTCTGTACCTCATCCCTCTCTCTTCTGTACCTCATCCCCCTCTCTTCTGTACCTCATCCCTTCTCTCTCTTCTGTACCTCATCCCTCTCTCTTCTGTACCTCATCCCCCTCTCTTCTGTACCTCATCCCCCTCTCTTCTGTACCTCATCCCTCCTCTCTTCTGTACCTCATCCCCCTCTCTTCTGTACCTCATCCCTCCTCTCTTCTGTACCTCATCCCTCTCTCTCTTCTGTACCTCATCCCCCTCTCTTCTGTACCTCATCCTTCCTCTCTCTTCTGTACCTCATCCCCCTCTCTTCTGTACCTCATCCCTCTCTCTTCTGTACCTCATCCCTCTCTCTTCTGTACCTCATCCCTCCTCTCTTCTGTACCTCATCCCTCCTCTCTCTTCTGTACCTCATCCCTCTCTCTTCTGTACCTCATCCCTTCCTCTCTCTTCTGTACCTCATCCCTCTCTCTTCTGTACCTCATCCCTCCTCTCTTCTGTACCTCATCCCTCCTCTCTTCTGTACCTCATCCCTCTCTCTCTCTGTACCTCATCCCTCTCTCTTCTGTACCTCATCCCTTCTCTCTCTTCTGTACCTCACCCTCTCTCTTCTGTACCTCATCCCTCCTCTCTTCTGTACCTCATCCCTCTCTCTTCTGTACCTCATCCCTACCTCTCTCTTCTGTACCTCATCCCTCTCTCTTCTGTACCTCATCCCCCTCTCTTCTGTACCTCATCCCTCCTCTCTCTTCTGTACCTCATCCCTCTCTCTTCTGTACCTCATCCCCCTCTCTTCTGTACCTCATCCCTCTCTCTTCTGTACCTCATCCCCTCTCTTCTGTACCTCATCCCCCTCTCTTCTGTACCTCATCCCTCTCTCTCTGTACCTCATCCCTCTCTCTTCTGTACCTCATCCCTCCTCTCTTCTGTACCTCATCCCTTCCTCTCTCTTCTGTACCTCATCCCTCTCCTCTTCTGTACCTCATCCCCCTCTCTTCTGTACCTCATCCCTCCTCTCTTCTGTACCTCATCCCTCTCTCTTCTGTACCTCATCCCTCCTCTCTTCTGTACCTCATCCCCCTCTCTTCTGTACCTCATCCCTCCTCTCTCTTCTGTACCTCATCCCCTCTCTTCTGTACCTCATCCCCCTCTCTTCTGTACCTCATCCCTCCTCTCTTCTGTACCTCATCCCCTCTCTTCTGTACCTCATCCTCCTCTCTCTTCTGTACCTCATCCCCTCTCTCCTTCTGTACCTCATCCCCCTCTCTTCTGTACCTCATCCCTTCCTCTCTCTTCTGTACCTCATCCCCCTCTCTTCTGTACCTCATCCCTTCCTCTCTCTTCTGTACCTCATCCCTCTCTCTTCTGTACGTCATCCCTACCTCTCTCTTCTGTACCTCATCCCTCTCTCTTCTGTACCTCATCCCTCTCTCTTCTGTACATCATCCCTCTCTCTCTTCTGTACCTCATCCTCTCTCTCTTCTGTACCTCATCCCTCCTCTTCTTCTGTACCTCATC
>NW_027447878.1:0-22097 GCF_038048845.1 Mixophyes fleayi | reverse complement strand
TATTCATGATTCATGATTCAATTCATGATTCCATTCATGATTCATGATTCAATTCATGATTCATGATTCAATTCATGATTCATGATTCATTTCATGATTCATGAATCATGATTCAATTCATGATTCAATTCATGATTCATTTCATGATTCATGATTCAATTCATGATTCATGATTCATGATTCAATTCATGATTCATGATTTAATTCATGATTCATGATTCAATTCATGATTCATGATTCATTTCATGATTCATTCCATGATTCTTGATTCAATTCATGATTCATTTCATGATTCATGATTCATGATTCATGATTCATGATTCAATTCATGATTCAATTCATGATTCATGATTCGATTCATGATTCATGATTCGATTCAAGATTCATGATTTAATTCATGATTCATGATTCGATTCATGATTCATGATTTAATTCATGATTCATGATTCATGATTCGATTCATGATTTAATTCATGATTCATGATTCATGATTCGATTCATGATTCATGATTCATGATTCATGATTCAATTCATGATTCATGAATCATGAAATTAATTATGAATTGATTCATGATTAATGATTCATTTCATGATTCATGATTCATGATTCAATTCTTGATTCATTTCATGATTCAAGATTTGATTCATGATTCGATTCATGATTCATGATTCAATTCATGATTCATGATTCCATTCATCATTCATGATTCATGATTCGATTCATGATTCATGATTCATGATTCATGATTCAATTCATGATTGGTGATTCGTGATTAGATTCATAATTCATGATTCATGATTCAATTCATGATTCATGATTCAATTCATGATTCATGATTCGATTCATGATTCATGATTCATTTCATGATTCATGATTGATAATTCAATTCATGATTCATGATTCGATTCATGATTCATGATTCAATTCATGGATCAGTTCATGATTCATGATTGAATTCATGATTCATGATTCATGATTCATGATTCATGATTCAATTCATGATTCATGATTAGATTCATTATTCATGATTCATGATTCAATTCATGATTCATGATTCAATTCATGATTCGATTCATGATTCATGATTCATTTCATGATTCATGATTCGATTCATGATTCATGATTCATTTCATGAATTATGATTCATGATTCAATTCATGATTCATTTCATGATTCATGATTCGATTCATGATTCATTATTCAATTCATGATTCATGATTCAATTCATCATTCATGATTTATGATTCGATTTATAATTCATGATTCGATTCATGATTCATGATTCAATTCATGATTCATGATTTATGATTCATGATTCAATTCATGATTCATGATTCATGATTTGATTCATGATTCATGATTCTTGATTCATGATTTGATTCATGATTTATAATTCATTTCATGATTCATGATTCATGATTCAATTCATGATTCATAATATAATTCATGATTCATGATTCATTATTTAATTCATAATTCATGATTCATGATTCGATTCATGATTCAATTCTTGATTCAATTTATGATTCAAGATTCATTTCATGATTCATGATTCATGATTCAATTCATGATTCCATTCATGATTCATGATTCAATTCATGATTCATGATTCAATTCATGATTCATGATTCATTTCATGATTCATGAATCATGATTCAATTCATGATTCATTTCATGATTCATGATTCAATTCATGATTCATGATTCATGATTCAATTCATGATTCATGATTTAATTCATGATTCATGATTCAATTCATGATTCATGATTCATTTCATGATTCATTCCATGATTCTTGATTCAATTCATGATTCATTTAATGATTCATGATTCATGATTCATGATTCATGATTCGATTCATGATTCAATTCTTGATTCAATTCATGATTCATTTCTTGATTCATAATATAATTCATGATTCATGATTCATTATTTAATTCATAATTCATGATTCATGATTCGATTCATGATTCAATTCTTGATTCAATTTATGATTCAAGATTCATTTCATGATTCATGATTCATGATTCAATTCATGATTCCATTCATGATTCATGATTCAATTCATGATTCATGATTCAAATCATGATTCATGATTCAATTCATGATTTATGATTCATTTCATGATTCATTATTCATGATTTAATTCATGATTCAATTCATGAATCATTTCATCATTCATGATTCAATTCATGATTCATGATTCAATTCATGATTCATTTCATGATTCATGATTTAATTCATGTTTCAGTTTATGATTCATGATTCAAGATTCATTATTCAATTCATGATTCATGATTCATTTCATGATTAAATTCATGAATTATTTCATGATTCATGATTCATGATTCAATTCATGATTCAATTCATGATTCGATTCACGATTTGATTCATGATTCATGATTCGATTCCTGATTTATTATTTAATTCATGATTCATGATTCAATTCATGATTCATGATTCATGATTCGATTCATGATTCATGATTCGATTCATGATTCATGATTCGATTCATAATTCATGATTCGTTTCATTTTTCATGATTTAATTCATGATTCATGATTTGATTCATTATTCATGATTCATGATTCAATTCATGATTCATGATTCATGAATCATAATTCGATTCATGATTCATGATTTAATTCATGATTCATGATTCATGATTCGAATCATGATTCGTGATACAATTCATGATTCATAATTCGATTCATGATTCATTATTCATGATTTAATTCATAATTCATGATTCATGATTCGTTTCATGATTCATGATTTATGATTCAATTCATGATTCATGATACATGATTTAATTCATCATTTATGATTCATGATTCATGAATCATAATTCGATTCATGATTCATGATTCATGATTTAATTCATGATTCATGATTCGATTCATGATTCGTGATTTAATTCATGATTCATTTCATGATTCATAATATAATTCATGATTCATAATTCATGATTTAATTCATAATTCATGATTGATGATTCGATTCATGATTCAATTCATGATTCAATTCATGATTCATTTCATGATTCATAATATAATTCATGATTCATGATTCATGATTTAATTCATAATTCATGATTCATGATTCGATTCATGTTTCAATTCTTGATTCAATTCATGATTCATTTCATGATTCATAATATAATTCATGATTCATGATTCATGATTTAATTCATAATTCATGATTCATGATTCGATTCATGATTCAATTCTTGATTCAATTTATGATTCAAGATTCATTTCATGATTCATGATTCATGATTCAATTCATGATTCCATTCATGATTTGTGATTCAATTCATGATTCATGATTCATTTCATAATTCATGAATCATGATTCAATTCATGATTCAATTCATGATTCATTTCATGATTCATGATTCAATTCATGATTCATGATTCATGATTTAATTCATGTTTCAGTTTACGATTCATGATTCAAGATTCATTATTTAATTCATGATTCATTTCATGATTAAATTCATGAATTATTTCATGATTCATGATTCATGATTCAATTCATGATTCAATTCATGATTCGATTCATGATTTGATTCATGATTCATGATTCGATTCCTGATTTATTATTGAATTCATGATTCATGATTCAATTCATGATTCATGATTCATGATTCGATTCATGATTCACGATTCGATTCATGATTCATGATTCGATTCATAATTCATGATTCGTTTCATGATTCATGATTTAATTCATGATTCATGATTTGATTCTTTATTCATGATTCGTGATTCAATTCATGATTCATGATTCATGAATCATAATTCGATTCATGATCCATGATTTAATTCATGATTCATGATTCATGATTCGAATCATGATTCGTGATTCAATTCATGATTCATAATTCGATTCAGGATTCATTATTCATGATTTAATTCATAATTCATTATTCATGATTTAATTCATGATTCATGATATAATTCATGATTCCTGATTTAATTCATGATTCATTTCATGATTCATAATATAATTCATGATTCATAATTCATGATTTAATTCATAATTCATGATTCATGATTTAATTCATAATTCATGATTCATGATTCGATTCATGATTCAATTCATGATTCAATTCATGATTCAATTCATGATTCATTTCATGATTCATGATTCAATTCATGATTCATGATTCATGATTTAATTCATGTTTCAGTTTACGATTCATGATTCAAGATTCATTATTTAATTCATGATTCATTTCATGATTAAATTCATGAATTATTTCATGATTCATGATTCATGATTCAATTCATGATTCAATTCATGATTCGATTCATGATTTGATTCATGATTCATGATTCGATTCCTGATTTATTATTGAATTCATGATTCATGATTCAATTCATGATTCATGATTCATGATTCGATTCATGATTCACGATTCGATTCATGATTCATGATTCGATTCATAATTCATTATTCGTTTCATGATTCATGATTTAATTCATGATTCATGATTTGATTCTTTATTCATGATTCGTGATTCAATTCATGATTCATGATTCATGAATCATAATTCGATTCATGATCCATGATTTAATTCAAGATTCATGATTCATGATTCGAATCATGATTCGTGATTCAATTCATGATTCATAATTCGATTCAGGATTCATTATTCATGATTTAATTCATAATTCATTATTCATGATTTAATTCATGATTCATGATATAATTCATGATTCCTGATTTAATTCATGATTCATTTCATGATTCATAATATAATTCATGATTCATAATTCATGATTTAATTCATAATTCATGATTCATGATTTAATTCATAATTCATGATTCATGATTCGATTCATGATTCAATTCATGATTCACTTCATGATTCATTTCATGATTCATAATATAATTCATGATTCATGATTCATGATTTAATTCATGATTCATGATTCGATTCATGATTCAATTCTTGATTCAATTCATGATTCATTTCATGATTCATAATATAATTCATGATTCATGATTCATTATTTAATTCATAATTCATGATTCATGATTCGATTCATGATTCAATTCTTGATTCAATTTATGATTCAAGATTCATTTCATGATTCATGATTCATGATTCAATTCATGATTCCATTCATGATTCATGATTCAATTCATGATTCATGATTCAATTCATGATTCATGATTCATTTCATGATTCATGAATCATGATTCAATTCATGATTCATTTCATGATTCATGATTCAATTCATGATTCATGATTCATGATTCAATTCATGATTCATGATTTAATTCATGATTCATGATTCAATTCATGATTCATGATTCATTTCATGATTCATTCCATGATTCTTGATTCAATTCATGATTCATTTAATGATTCATGATTCATGATTCATGATTCATGATTCGATTCATGATTCAATTCTTGATTCAGTTCATGATTCATTTCTTGATTCATAATATAATTCATGATTCATGATTCATTATTTAATTCATAATTCATGATTCATGATTCGATTCATGATTCAATTCTTGATTCAATTTATGATTCAAGATTCATTTCATGATTCATGATTCATGATTCAATTCATGATTCCATTCATGATTTGTGATTCAATTCATGATTCATGATTCATTTCATAATTCATGAATCATGATTCAATTCATGATTCAATTCATGATTCATTTCATGATTCATGATTCAATTCATGATTCATGATTCATGATTTAATTCATGTTTCAGTTTACGATTCATGATTCAAGATTCATTATTTAATTCATGATTCATTTCATGATTAAATTCATGAATTATTTCATGATTCATGATTCATGATTCAATTCATGATTCAATTCATGATTCGATTCATGATTTGATTCATGATTCATGATTCGATTCCTGATTTATTATTGAATTCATGATTCATGATTCAATTCATGATTCATGATTCATGATTCGATTCATGATTCACGATTCGATTCATGATTCATGATTCGATTCATAATTCATGATTCGTTTCATGATTCATGATTTAATTCATGATTCATGATTTGATTCTTTATTCATGATTCGTGATTCAATTCATGATTCATGATTCATGAATCATAATTCGATTCATGATCCATGATTTAATTCATGATTCATGATTCATGATTCGAATCATGATTCGTGATTCAATTCATGATTCATAATTCGATTCAGGATTCATTATTCATGATTTAATTCATAATTCATTATTCATGATTTAATTCATGATTCATGATATAATTCATGATTCCTGATTTAATTCATGATTCATTTCATGATTCATAATATAATTCATGATTCATAATTCATGATTTAATTCATAATTCATGATTCATGATTTAATTCATAATTCATGATTCATGATTCGATTCATGATTCAATTCATGATTCAATTCATGATTCAATTCATGATTCATTTCATGATTCATGATTCAATTCATGATTCATGATTCATGATTTAATTCATGTTTCAGTTTACGATTCATGATTCAAGATTCATTATTTAATTCATGATTCATTTCATGATTAAATTCATGAATTATTTCATGATTCATGATTCATGATTCAATTCATGATTCAATTCATGATTCGATTCATGATTTGATTCATGATTCATGATTCGATTCCTGATTTATTATTGAATTCATGATTCATGATTCAATTCATGATTCATGATTCATGATTCGATTCATGATTCACGATTCGATTCATGATTCATGATTCGATTCATAATTCATTATTCGTTTCATGATTCATGATTTAATTCATGATTCATGATTTGATTCTTTATTCATGATTCGTGATTCAATTCATGATTCATGATTCATGAATCATAATTCGATTCATGATCCATGATTTAATTCAAGATTCATGATTCATGATTCGAATCATGATTCGTGATTCAATTCATGATTCATAATTCGATTCAGGATTCATTATTCATGATTTAATTCATAATTCATTATTCATGATTTAATTCATGATTCATGATATAATTCATGATTCCTGATTTAATTCATGATTCATTTCATGATTCATAATATAATTCATGATTCATAATTCATGATTTAATTCATAATTCATGATTCATGATTTAATTCATAATTCATGATTCATGATTCGATTCATGATTCAATTCATGATTCACTTCATGATTCATTTCATGATTCATAATATAATTCATGATTCATGATTCATGATTTAATTCATGATTCATGATTCGATTCATGATTCAATTCTTGATTCAATTCATGATTCATTTCATGATTCATAATATAATTCATGATTCATGATTCATTATTTAATTCATAATTCATGATTCATGATTCGATTCATGATTCAATTCTTGATTCAATTTATGATTCAAGATTCATTTCATGATTCATGATTCATGATTCAATTCATGATTCCATTCATGATTCATGATTCAATTCATGATTCATGATTCAATTCATGATTCATGATTCATTTCATGATTCATGAATCATGATTCAATTCATGATTCATTTCATGATTCATGATTCAATTCATGATTCATGATTCATGATTCAATTCATGATTCATGATTTAATTCATGATTCATGATTCAAATCATGATTCATGATTCATTTCATGATTCATTCCATGATTCTTGATTCAATTCATGATTCATTTAATGATTCATGATTCATGATTCATGATTCATGATTCGATTCATGATTCAATTCTTGATTCAATTCATGATTCATTTCTTGATTCATAATATAATTCATGATTCATGATTCATTATTTAATTCATAATTCATGATTCATGATTCGATTCATGATTCAATTCTTGATTCAATTTATGATTCAAGATTCATTTCATGATTCATGATTCATGATTCAATTCATGATTCCATTCATGATTCATGATTCAATTCATGATTCATGATTCAATTCATGATTCATGATTCATTTCATGATTCATGAATCATGATTCAATTCATGATTCAATTCATGATTCATTTCATGATTCATGATTCAATTCATGATTCATGATTCATGATTCAATTCATGATTCATGATTTAATTCATGATTCATGATTCAATTCATGATTCATGATTCATTTCATGATTCATTCCATGATTCTTGATTCAATTCATGATTCATTTCATGATTCATGATTCATGATTCATGATTCATGATTCAATTCATGATTCAATTCATGATTCATGATTCGATTCATGATTCATGATTCGATTCAAGATTCATGATTTAATTCATGATTCATGATTCGATTCATGATTCATGATTTAATTCATGATTCATGATTCATGATTCGATTCATGATTCATGATTTAATTCATGATTCATGATTCATGATTCGATTCATGATTCATGATTCATGATTCATGATTCAATTCATGATTCATGAATCATGAAATTAATTATGAATTGATTCATGATTAATGATTCATTTCATGATTCATGATTCATGATTCAATTCTTGATTCATTTCATGATTCAAGATTTGATTCATGATTCGATTCATGATTCATGATTCAATTCATGATTCATGATTCCATTCATCATTCATGATTCATGATTCGATTCATGATTCATGATTCATGATTCATGATTCAATTCATGATTGGTGATTCGTGATTAGATTCATAATTCATGATTCATGATTCAATTCATGATTCATGATTCAATTCATGATTCATGATTCGATTCATGATTCATGATTCATTTCATGATTCATGATTGATAATTCAATTCATGATTCATGATTCGATTCATAATTCGATTCATGATTCATGATTCAATTCATGATTCATGATTTATGATTCATGATTCAATTCATGATTCATGATTCATGATTTGATTCATGATTCATGATTCTTGATTCATGATTTGATTCATGATTTATAATTCATTTCATGATTCATGATTCATGATTCAATTCATAAATCATGATTCATGATTAGATTCATAATTCATGATTCATGATTCAATTCATGATTCATGATTCAATTCATGATTTATGATTCGATTCATGATTCTTGATTCATTTCATGATTCATGATTCATGATTCAATTCATGATTCATGATTCGATTCATAATTCGATTCATGATTCGATTCATATTTCATGATTTAATTCATGATTCATGATTCAATTCATGATTCATGATTCATGCTTCGATTCATGATTCATGATTCAATTCATGATTCATGATTCATGATTCGATTCATGATTCAATTCATGATTCATGATTTGATTCATGATTCGATTCATGATTCATGATTCAATTCATGATTCATGATTCGATTCATGATTCATGATTCAATTCATGGATCAGTTCATGATTCATGATTCAATTCATGATTCATGATTTATGATTCATGATTCATGATTCAATTCATGATTCATGATTAGATTCATAATTTATGATTCATGATTCAATTCATGATTCATGATTCAATTCATAATTCATGATTCGATTCATGATTCATGATTCATTTCATGATTCATGATTCGATTCATGATTCATGATTCATTTCATGAATTATGATTCATGATTCAATTCATGATTCATTTCATGATTCATGATTCGATTCATGATTCATGATTCAATTCATGATTCATGATTCAATTCTTCATTCATGATTCATGATTCGATTTATAATTCATGATTCGATTCATGATTCATGATTCAATTCATGATTCATGATTTATGATTCATGATTCAATTCATGATTCATGATTCATGATTTGATTCATGATTCATGATTCTTGATTCATGATTTGATTCATGATTTATAATTCATTTTATGATTCATGATTCATGATTCAATTCATAAATCATGATTCATGATTAGATTCATAATTCATGATTCATGATTCAATTCATGATTCATGATTCAATTCATGATTCATGATTCGATTCATGATTCTTGATTCATTTCATGATTCATGATTCATGATTCAATTCATGATTCATGATTCGATTCATAATTCGATTCATGATTCGATTCATAATTCATGATTTAATTCATGATTCATGATTCAATTCATGATTCATGATTCATGATTCGATTCATGATTCATGATTCAATTCATGATTCATGATTCATGATTCGATTCATGATTCAATTCATGATTCATGATTTGATTCATGATTCGATTCATGATTCATGATTCAATTCATGATTCATGATTCGATTCATGATTCATGATTCAATTCATGGATCAGTTCATGATTCATGATTGAATTCATGATTCATGATTCATGATTCATGATTCATGATTCAATTCATGATTCATGATTAGATTCATTATTCATGATTCATGATTCAATTCATGATTCATGATTCAATTCATGATTCGATTCATGATTCATGATTCATTTCATGATTCATGATTCGATTCATGATTCATGATTCATTTCATGAATTATGATTCATGATTCAATTCATGATTCATTTCATGATTCATGATTCGATTCATGATTCATTATTCAATTCATGATTCATGATTCAATTCATCATTCATGATTCATGATTCGATTTATAATTCATGATTCGATTCATGATTCATGATTCAATTCATGATTCATGATTTATGATTCATGATTCAATTCATGATTCATGATTCATGATTTGATTCATGATTCATGATTCTTGATTCATGATTTGATTCATGATTTATAATTCATTTCATGATTCATGATTCATGATTCAATTCATAAATCATGATTCATGATTAGATTCATAATTCATGATTCAATTCATGATTCATGATTCAATTCATGATTCATGATTCGATTCATGATTCTTGATTCATTTCATGATTAATGATTCATGATTCAATTCATGATTCATGATTCGATTCATAATTCGATTCATGATTCGATTCATAATTCATGATTTAATTCATGATTCATGATTCAATTCATGATTCATGATTCATGATTCGATTCATGATTCATGATTCAATTCATGATTCATGATTCATGATTCGATTCATGATTCAATTCATGATTCATGATTTGATTCATGATTCGATTCATGATTCATGATTCAATTCATGATTCATGATTCGATTCATGATTCATGATTCAATTCATGGATCAGTTCATGATTCATGATTCAATTCATGATTCATGATTCATGATTCATGATTCATGATTCAATTCATGATTCATGATTAGATTCATAATTCATGATTCATGATTCAATTCATGATTCATGATTCAATTCATGATTCATGATTCGATTCATGATTCATGATTCATTTCATGATTCATGATTCGATTCATGATTCATGATTCATTTCATGAATTATGATTCATGATTCAATTCATGATTCATTTCATGATTCATGATTCGATTCATGATTCATGATTCAATTCATGATTCATGATTCAATTCATCATTCATGATTCATGATTCGATTCATGATTTATGATTCATTTCATGATTCATGATTCATGATTCAATTCATAAATTATGATTCATGATTAGTTTTATAATTCATGATTCATGATTCAATTCATGATTCATGATTCAATTCATGATTCATGATTCGATTCATGATTCATGATTCTTGATTCATGATTCAATTCATGATTCATTTCATGATTCATGATTCGATTCATGATTCGATTTATAATTCATGATTCAATTCATGATTCATGATTCAATTCATGATTCATTATTCATGATTCGATTCATGATTCATGATTCAATTCATGATTCATGATTCATGATTCGATTCATGATTCAATTCATGATTCATGATTCGATTCATGATTCGATTATTGATTCATGATTCAATTCATGATTCATGATTCGATTCATGATTCATGATTCAATTCATGATTCAGTTCATGATTCATGATTTATGATTCATGATTCATGATTTATGATTCATGATTCATGATTCATGATTTATGATTCATGATTCAATTCATGAATTATGATTCATGATTTGATTCATGATTCATGATTCTTGATTCATGATTTGATTCATGATTTATGAATCGTTACATGATTCATGATTCATGATTCAATTCATAAATCATGATTCATGATTAGTTTCATAATTCATGATTCATGATTCAATTCATGATTCATGATTCAATTCATGATTCATTTCATGATTCATGATTCATGATTCATTTCATGATTCTTGATTCATGATTCAATTCATGATTCATTTCATGATTCATGATTCGATTCATGATTCGATTTATAATTCATGATTCAATTCATGATCATGATTCAATTCATGATTCATGATTCATGATTCGATTCATGATTCATGATTCAATTCATGATTCATGATTCATGATTCGATTCATGATTCAATTCATGATTCATGATTCGATTCATGATTCGATTCATGATTCATGATTCAATTCATGATTCATGATTCGATTCATGATTCATGATTCAATTCATGATTCATTTCATGATTCATGATTCAATTCATGATTCATGATTCGATTCATGATTCATGATTTGATTCATGATTCATAATTCATTTCATGATTCATTATTCAATTCATGATACATGATTCAATTCATGATTCATGATTCCATTCATGATTCATTATTCCATTCATGATTCATGATTCATGATTCAATTCATGTTTCATGATTCATGATTCATGATTCAATTCATGATTCATGATTCGATTCATGATTCGATTCATGATTCATGATTCAATTCATGATTCATGATTCGATTCATGATTCATGATTCAATTCATGATTCATTTCATGATTCATTATTCAATTCATGATACATGATTCAATTAATGATTCATGATTCGTTTCATGATTCATGATTCAATTCATAATTCATTATTCAATTCATGATTCAATTCATGATTCAATTAATGATTCATAATTTGATTCATGATTCATGATTCAATTCATAATTCATTATTCAATTCATGATTCATGATTCGATTCATGATTCATGATTCATTTCATGATTCATTATTCAATTCATGATTCATGATTCGATTCATAATTCAATTCATGATTCATGATTTATGATTCATGATTCAATTCATGATTCATGATTTATGATTCATGATTCAATTCATGATTCATGATTCATGATTTGATTCATGATTCATGATTCTTGATTCATGATTTGATTCATGATTTATAATTCGTTTCATGATTCATGATTCATGATTCAATTCATAAATCATGATTCATGATTAGATTCATAATTCATGATTCATGATTCAATTCATGATTCATGATTCAATTCATGATTCATGATTTGATTCATGATTCTTGATTCATTTCATGATTCATGATTCATGATTCAATTCATGATTCATGATTCGATTCATAATTCGATTCATGATTTGATTCATAATTCATGATTTAATTCATGATTCATGATTCAATTCATGATTCATGATTCATGATTTAATTCATGATTCATGATTCGATTCATGATTCAATTCTTGATTCAATTCATGATTCATTTCATGATTCATAATATAATTCATGATTCATGATTCATTATTTAATTCATAATTCATGATTCATGATTCGATTCATGATTCAATTCTTGATTCAATTTATGATTCAAGATTCATTTCATGATTCATGATTCATGATTCAATTCATGATTCCATTCATGATTCATGATTCAATTCATGATTCATGATTCAATTCATGATTCATGATTCATTTCATGATTCATGAATCATGATTCAATTCATGATTCATTTCATGATTCATGATTCAATTCATGATTCATGATTCATGATTCAATTCATGATTCATGATTTAATTCATGATTCATGATTCAATTCATGATTCATGATTCATTTCATGATTCATTCCATGATTCTTGATTCAATTCATGATTCATTTAATGATTCATGATTCATGATTCATGATTCATGATTCGATTCATGATTCAATTCTTGATTCAATTCATGATTCATTTCTTGATTCATAATATAATTCATGATTCATGATTCATTATTTAATTCATAATTCATGATTCATGATTCGATTCATGATTCAATTCTTGATTCAATTTATGATTCAAGATTCATTTCATGATTCATGATTCATGATTCAATTCATGATTCCATTCATGATTCATGATTCAATTCATGATTCATGATTCAATTCATGATTCATGATTCATTTCATGATTCATGAATCATGATTCAATTCATGATTCAATTCATGATTCATTTCATGATTCATGATTCAATTCATGATTCATGATTCATGATTCAATTCATGATTCATGATTTAATTCATGATTCATGATTCAATTCATGATTCATGATTCATTTCATGATTCATTCCATGATTCTTGATTCAATTCATGATTCATTTCATGATTCATGATTCATGATTCATGATTCATGATTCAATTCATGATTCAATTCATGATTCATGATTCGATTCATGATTCATGATTCGATTCAAGATTCATGATTTAATTCATGATTCATGATTCGATTCATGATTCATGATTTAATTCATGATTCATGATTCATGATTCGATTCATGATTTAATTCATGATTCATGATTCATGATTCGATTCATGATTCATGATTCATGATTCATGATTCAATTCATGATTCATGAATCATGAAATTAATTATGAATTGATTCATGATTAATGATTCATTTCATGATTCATGATTCATGATTCAATTCTTGATTCATTTCATGATTCAAGATTTGATTCATGATTCGATTCATGATTCATGATTCAATTCATGATTCATGATTCCATTCATCATTCATGATTCATGATTCGATTCATGATTCATGATTCATGATTCATGATTCAATTCATGATTGGTGATTCGTGATTAGATTCATAATTCATGATTCATGATTCAATTCATGATTCATGATTCAATTCATGATTCATGATTCGATTCATGATTCATGATTCATTTCATGATTCATGATTGATAATTCAATTCATGATTCATGATTCGATTCATGATTCATGATTCAATTCATGGATCAGTTCATGATTCATGATTGAATTCATGATTCATGATTCATGATTCATGATTCATGATTCAATTCATGATTCATGATTAGATTCATTATTCATGATTCATGATTCAATTCATGATTCATGATTCAATTCATGATTCGATTCATGATTCATGATTCATTTCATGATTCATGATTCGATTCATGATTCATGATTCATTTCATGAATTATGATTCATGATTCAATTCATGATTCATTTCATGATTCATGATTCGATTCATGATTCATTATTCAATTCATGATTCATGATTCAATTCATCATTCATGATTCATGATTCGATTTATAATTCATGATTCGATTCATGATTCATGATTCAATTCATGATTCATGATTTATGATTCATGATTCAATTCATGATTCATGATTCATGATTTGATTCATGATTCATGATTCTTGATTCATGATTTGATTCATGATTTATAATTCATTTCATGATTCATGATTCATGATTCAATTCATGATTCATAATATAATTCATGATTCATGATTCATTATTTAATTCATAATTCATGATTCATGATTCGATTCATGATTCAATTCTTGATTCAATTTATGATTCAAGATTCATTTCATGATTCATGATTCATGATTCAATTCATGATTCCATTCATGATTCATGATTCAATTCATGATTCATGATTCAATTCATGATTCATGATTCATTTCATGATTCATGAATCATGATTCAATTCATGATTCATTTCATGATTCATGATTCAATTCATGATTCATGATTCATGATTCAATTCATGATTCATGATTTAATTCATGATTCATGATTCAATTCATGATTCATGATTCATTTCATGATTCATTCCATGATTCTTGATTCAATTCATGATTCATTTAATGATTCATGATTCATGATTCATGATTCATGATTCGATTCATGATTCAATTCTTGATTCAATTCATGATTCATTTCTTGATTCATAATATAATTCATGATTCATGATTCATTATTTAATTCATAATTCATGATTCATGATTCGATTCATGATTCAATTCTTGATTCAATTTATGATTCAAGATTCATTTCATGATTCATGATTCATGATTCAATTCATGATTCCATTCATGATTCATGATTCAATTCATGATTCATGATTCAATTCATGATTCATGATTCATTTCATGATTCATGAATCATGATTCAATTCATGATTCAATTCATGATTCATTTCATGATTCATGATTCAATTCATGATTCATGATTCATGATTCAATTCATGATTCATGATTTAATTCATGATTCATGATTCAATTCATGATTCATGATTCATTTCATGATTCATTCCATGATTCTTGATTCAATTCATGATTCATTTCATGATTCATGATTCATGATTCATGATTCATGATTCAATTCATGATTCAATTCATGATTCATGATTCGATTCATGATTCATGATTCGATTCAAGATTCATGATTTAATTCATGATTCATGATTCGATTCATGATTCATGATTTAATTCATGATTCATGATTCATGATTCGATTCATGATTTAATTCATGATTCATGATTCATGATTCGATTCATGATTCATGATTCATGATTCATGATTCAATTCATGATTCATGAATCATGAAATTAATTATGAATTGATTCATGATTAATGATTCATTTCATGATTCATGATTCATGATTCAATTCTTGATTCATTTCATGATTCAAGATTTGATTCATGATTCGATTCATGATTCATGATTCAATTCATGATTCATGATTCCATTCATCATTCATGATTCATGATTCGATTCATGATTCATGATTCATGATTCAATTCATGATTGGTGATTCGTGATTAGATTCATAATTCATGATTCATGATTCAATTCATGATTCATGATTCAATTCATGATTCATGATTCGATTCATGATTCATGATTCATTTCATGATTCATGATTGATAATTCAATTCATGATTCATGATTCGATTCATGATTCATGATTCATTTCATGATTCATGATTGATAATTCAATTCATGATTCATGATTCGATTCATGATTCATGATTCAATTCATGGATCAGTTCATGATTCATGATTGAATTCATGATTCATGATTCATGATTCATGATTCATGATTCAATTCATGATTCATGATTAGATTCATTATTCATGATTCATGATTCAATTCATGATTCATGATTCAATTCATGATTCGATTCATGATTCATGATTCATTTCATGATTCATGATTCCATTCATCATTCATGATTCATGATTCGATTCATGATTCATGATTCATGATTCATGATTCAATTCATGATTGGTGATTCGTGATTAGATTCATAATTCATGATTCATGATTCAATTCATG
Organism: Mixophyes fleayi; assembly: GCF_038048845.1. NCBI lineage: Eukaryota > Metazoa > Chordata > Amphibia > Anura > Limnodynastidae > Mixophyes > Mixophyes fleayi. Next base: position 4,707 of record NW_027447878.1, on the reverse strand, counting down.
ATTCATGATTCAATTCATGATTCATGATTCGATTCATGATTCATGATTCATTTCATGATTCATGATTGATAATTCAATTCATGATTCATGATTCGATTCATGATTCATGATTCATTTCATGATTCATGATTGATAATTCAATTCATGATTCATGATTCGATTCATGATTCATGATTCAATTCATGGATCAGTTCATGATTCATGATTGAATTCATGATTCATGATTCCATTCATCATTCATGATTCATGATTCGATTCATGATTCATGATTCATGATTCATGATTCAATTCATGATTGGTGATTCGTGATTAGATTCATAATTCATGATTCATGATTCAATTCATGATTCATGATTCAATTCATGATTCATGATTCGATTCATGATTCATGATTCATTTCATGATTCATGATTGATAATTCAATTCATGATTCATGATTCGATTCATAATTCGATTCATGATTCATGATTCAATTCATGATTCATGATTTATGATTCATGATTCAATTCATGATTCATGATTCATGATTTGATTCATGATTCATGATTCTTGATTCATGATTTGATTCATGATTTATAATTCATTTCATGATTCATGATTCATGATTCAATTCATAAATCATGATTCATGATTAGATTCATAATTCATGATTCATGATTCAATTCATGATTCATGATTCAATTCATGATTTATGATTCGATTCATGATTCTTGATTCATTTCATGATTCATGATTCATGATTCAATTCATGATTCATGATTCGATTCATAATTCGATTCATGATTCGATTCATATTTCATGATTTAATTCATGATTCATGATTCAATTCATGATTCATGATTCATGCTTCGATTCATGATTCATGATTCAATTCATGATTCATGATTCATGATTCGATTCATGATTCAATTCATGATTCATGATTTGATTCATGATTCGATTCATGATTCATGATTCAATTCATGATTCATGATTCGATTCATGATTCATGATTCAATTCATGGATCAGTTCATGATTCATGATTCAATTCATGATTCATGATTTATGATTCATGATTCATGATTCAATTCATGATTCATGATTAGATTCATAATTTATGATTCATGATTCAATTCATGATTCATGATTCAATTCATAATTCATGATTCGATTCATGATTCATGATTCATTTCATGATTCATGATTCGATTCATGATTCATGATTCATTTCATGAATTATGATTCATGATTCAATTCATGATTCATTTCATGATTCATGATTCGATTCATGATTCATGATTCAATTCATGATTCATGATTCAATTCATCATTCATGATTCATGATTCGATTTATAATTCATGATTCGATTCATGATTCATGATTCAATTCATGATTCATGATTTATGATTCATGATTCAATTCATGATTCATGATTCATGATTTGATTCATGATTCATGATTCTTGATTCATGATTTGATTCATGATTTATAATTCATTTTATGATTCATGATTCATGATTCAATTCATAAATCATGATTCATGATTAGATTCATAATTCATGATTCATGATTCAATTCATGATTCATGATTCAATTCATGATTCATGATTCGATTCATGATTCTTGATTCATTTCATGATTCATGATTCATGATTCAATTCATGATTCATGATTCGATTCATAATTCGATTCATGATTCGATTCATAATTCATGATTTAATTCATGATTCATGATTCAATTCATGATTCATGATTCATGATTCGATTCATGATTCATGATTCAATTCATGATTCATGATTCATGATTCGATTCATGATTCAATTCATGATTCATGATTTGATTCATGATTCGATTCATGATTCATGATTCAATTCATGATTCATGATTCGATTCATGATTCATGATTCAATTCATGGATCAGTTCATGATTCATGATTGAATTCATGATTCATGATTCATGATTCATGATTCATGATTCAATTCATGATTCATGATTAGATTCATTATTCATGATTCATGATTCAATTCATGATTCATGATTCAATTCATGATTCGATTCATGATTCATGATTCATTTCATGATTCATGATTCATTTCATGATTCATGATTCGATTCATGATTCATGATTCATTTCATGAATTATGATTCATGATTCAATTCATGATTCATTTCATGATTCATGATTCGATTCATGATTCATTATTCAATTCATGATTCATGATTCAATTCATCATTCATGATTCATGATTCGATTTATAATTCATGATTCGATTCATGATTCATGATTCAATTCATGATTCATGATTTATGATTCATGATTCAATTCATGATTCATGATTCATGATTTGATTCATGATTCATGATTCTTGATTCATGATTTGATTCATGATTTATAATTCATTTCATGATTCATGATTCATGATTCAATTCATAAATCATGATTCATGATTAGATTCATAATTCATGATTCAATTCATGATTCATGATTCAATTCATGATTCATGATTCGATTCATGATTCTTGATTCATTTCATGATTAATGATTCATGATTCAATTCATGATTCATGATTCGATTCATAATTCGATTCATGATTCGATTCATAATTCATGATTTAATTCATGATTCATGATTCAATTCATGATTCATGATTCATGATTCGATTCATGATTCATGATTCAATTCATGATTCATGATTCATGATTCGATTCATGATTCAATTCATGATTCATGATTTGATTCATGATTCGATTCATGATTCATGATTCAATTCATGATTCATGATTCGATTCATGATTCATGATTCAATTCATGGATCAGTTCATGATTCATGATTCAATTCATGATTCATGATTCATGATTCATGATTCATGATTCAATTCATGATTCATGATTAGATTCATAATTCATGATTCATGATTCAATTCATGATTCATGATTCAATTCATGATTCATGATTCGATTCATGATTCATGATTCATTTCATGATTCATGATTCGATTCATGATTCATGATTCATTTCATGAATTATGATTCATGATTCAATTCATGATTCATTTCATGATTCATGATTCGATTCATGATTCATGATTCAATTCATGATTCATGATTCAATTCATCATTCATGATTCATGATTCGATTCATGATTTATGATTCATTTCATGATTCATGATTCATGATTCAATTCATAAATTATGATTCATGATTAGTTTTATAATTCATGATTCATGATTCAATTCATGATTCATGATTCAATTCATGATTCATGATTCGATTCATGATTCATGATTCTTGATTCATGATTCAATTCATGATTCATTTCATGATTCATGATTCGATTCATGATTCGATTTATAATTCATGATTCAATTCATGATTCATGATTCAATTCATGATTCATTATTCATGATTCGATTCATGATTCATGATTCAATTCATGATTCATGATTCATGATTCGATTCATGATTCAATTCATGATTCATGATTCGATTCATGATTCGATTATTGATTCATGATTCAATTCATGATTCATGATTCGATTCATGATTCATGATTCAATTCATGATTCAGTTCATGATTCATGATTTATGATTCATGATTCATGATTTATGATTCATGATTCATGATTCATGATTTATGATTCATGATTCAATTCATGAATTATGATTCATGATTTGATTCATGATTCATGATTCTTGATTCATGATTTGATTCATGATTTATGATTCGTTACATGATTCATGATTCATGATTCAATTCATAAATCATGATTCATGATTAGTTTCATAATTCATGATTCATGATTCAATTCATGATTCATGATTCAATTCATGATTCATTTCATGATTCATGATTCATGATTCATTTTCATGATTCTTGATTCATGATTCAATTCATGATTCATTTCATGATTCATGATTCGATTCATGATTCGATTTATAATTCATGATTCAATTCATGATCATGATTCAATTCATGATTCATGATTCATGATTCGATTCATGATTCATGATTCAATTCATGATTCATGATTCATGATTCGATTCATGATTTCAATTCATGATTCATGATTCGATTCATGATTCGATTCATGATTCATGATTCAATTCATGATTCATGATTCGATTCATGATTCATGATTCAATTCATGATTCATTTCATGATTCATGATTCAATTCATGATTCATGATTCGATTCATGATTCATGATTTGATTCATGATTCATAATTCATTTCATGATTCATTATTCAATTCATGATACATGATTCAATTCATGATTCATGATTCCATTCATGATTCATTATTCCATTCATGATTCATGATTCATGATTCAATTCATGTTTCATGATTCATGATTCATGATTCGATTCATGATTCATGATTCGATTCATAAATCATGATTCAATTCATGATTCAATTAATGATTCATGATTCATTTTCATGATTCATGATTCAATTCATAATTCATATCATTCATGATTCAATTCATGATTCAATTAATGATTCATAATTTGATTCATGATTCATGATTCAATTCATAATTCATTATTCAATTCATGATTCATGATTCGATTCATGATTCATGATTCATTTCATGATTCATGATTCAATTCATGATTCATGATTCGATTCATAATTCAATTCATGATTCATGATTTATGATTCATGATTCAATTCATGATTCATGATTTATGATTCATGATTCAAATTCATGATTCATGTT
>NW_027447877.1:0-22097 GCF_038048845.1 Mixophyes fleayi | reverse complement strand
TATATTAAACTTAAATAGTGTTATGCTACTGTACTATTTAACACAATAACTTTTACTAGTAAGATTTTAGGGGTTGAAATTCAGTTTAAAATTTGATTTAACAAACCAGTACGATTATCTAATCTTATCTCTAGCTGTACAGTTATTTCGAATGTTAAAAATTAATCACACACATTTCTGGAACAGTCAGAAGGATGTGTGTAATATCTGTTAATGGAAAATATGACAAGATTAATCTGATTAGTCTAAAGATCTCATTACAATGGAAAAGTTAGGTACATTACTATTATTATTATTATTATTATTATTATTATTATATTCTAGCTGCATAAAAATAATTGACAGTAAAAAAACAAACAATGTTAAAAGTTATTACATTTAAACAGATAAATAGATGATGTTCTAAAGACCAGAAGAAAAACACTAAACTTTTAATTTTAATTTCAATTTAGCTTGTGGAACTTACTATAAATAACAACTTTACTTGATCCAACATGTATATTGCTAATAGTCTAAATCAGTGATGGGCAAACTACGGCCCGCGGGCCAGATCTGGCCCACTTAGAGGTTCTATACGGCCCGCCAATATTTAATTTTTTTTTATTAAAATATGCATAAAATTATTGGGGCCGACCCTGTGTGTCAGAACCTTCATTTTTATGCCTTCCCACCTATTTCCTCCATTACACTTCATCCTACTTCCTAAAAGGACACTTCGTATGTCAATCACTCAAACACCTGCCCGCTCCCTAATGGCTGAAAGTCATGTGAGAAGAGATGGGCTGGGCCATATACTAAGGCGGATTTCGATTGGTTGCTGTGTTGTCAGTTAGTGGCTCACCAGAAAGACGGATCTGCAACAACCTGCTGAAATAAGTGCTGTGTCTGTACGATCGCTGCACTTATAGAGGTAACACTGCTATATAACACCCTCCCGTCCCATTCAAAAAATTTGTATTATATATTTCGATATTTGAGTTTTTTAATAAATTATATTGGCACACCTAAAGTTTTTCTTTTTTATTTGGCCCGCTCCTGAAATAGTTTGCCCATCACTCGTCTAAATATTAAAGCAGCAGCATGAATAATTGAGGTGTGTTTTTCAACATAAATCACTGTCAGGCTATGAGAAGAAGTTTGATAATTAACATTTTTTAGTTTGTTTCTTTAGGCTGCTATTAATGATGTATAATTCCGCACAGTTTCCGCATTGTCATGTGACTACAATGGGAACCACAGTCACATGATGTAGAGAGCATAGAGGCTTTGAAACACCCCTTTGTGCTCTGTATGGTCTGTGTACTGTTAAATCCTCTCCCTCCTTCTCCCACCTCTGTCTGCACATGATCTGCTGAGAGTCTAAAACAGTATGTGTGACTAGCAGCCATACTGGACTTCCCTGCAGAAAAAATTTATAAGAGGATAACTTATAAAATTACTAACAGATGCATACTTAAAAGGTACTCAACTTCATATAAAGTTCTATGTGGGATTGCTGCATACATTTGATATTATTTACATAATTTAAGAAACATTTACCCAATTACAGTTTTACTCTATTGCCCTATCCTAGGTTTGGCAATCAATATCTGCAACATCTTTATAGCCCTCATTTACACAATAATCTTGCTGTATAATTTTTGTGCTCTGTATAATAAGCATGTGAGGTCCAGAAAAAAAGGAAGCCCTGTTTAAAAAATGCTTCTTGTGTTATTTTACAAAAGAAATAATACATGATAAAAAATAAAAAAACATATGTCATATCCTTAACATGAGATAGCTGTAGAGTGTGCTAAGGTAAACAAGGCCACACAGACTACAATTCCCTTCCCAACACCACAGGTACGCACCTGATCTTGAGGGACAGCTATGGACACAACATCCCTACTGCTGCTCACACGTCCTGAACCACCTGGCTCTGCTCGTACTCTGCTGCTCCACAGGCCTCAGCCCGTAGCCCACCCCCTGGCTGTTACGCCCACATTCTAGGGGCACGGGGCTTTAGGTGTCCTTTCGGACGATTAGAGGGGCTTTGTAAGCCGATCTTAAATATAACTAAACTGCTCACTATCACGGGACCAAGTGTCCCACTACATTGATGGCCGAATGCCCGCCTTCAACTATCAGGACCTAATGTCCTTATTGCCAAAGCGGGCCTATTGCCCTTCTAACCACACAGGCCTATTGCCCTACTAACAGCTATATGGGCCTAGTGCCCTGCTAACAGGGACTTACTGTCCCTCCTTAACACTAACAAGTGCCTAGCCCTTTGGTAACTGTGGAGCCTTGACCCCTTTAAAATATGGGGCCTTGTCCCCTTTAAAATTTGGGGCCTTGTGAATTTTATAACTATGGGGCCTTGTGACCTTCATAACTATGGGGCCTTGTGGCCTTTATAACTATGGGACCTTGTGGCCTTTATAATGATGGCGCCTTGTAGCCTTTATAATGATGGGGCCTTGTGGCCTTTATAACTATGGGGCCTTGTGGCCTGGAGTGATCAGTCCTACTATGGGGCCACCCTGAGGCTCAGGCCTAGTGCCTGTATGCAGCTTGGGCCTAGTGCCAGGTGTGAGCAGAATTCATTTTTATTGACAGAAAAAGTGTAGAGGGGGTGCCCACAATGGCCCTACCGTCTTCCAAGGTCTTCAGGGGGCTTCTCCAAGAGTCCCCTAAGCTGCCGCCATCCTCAAGCCTCTGCCACCGCCTTCTTTGCTTGATCCTGGCGAGTCTTCAGGGGACACAGTTGCTCTCAGCCCTAACAAGGGCTCTCTGTCTCCTCTATCTGTCCGCCGTCTTCTGGCTTCTCTGCTGTCTTCTCATTCCAGTTGTGCCCATCGTCTTCTTTCTTCTTGCTTGCGCCCACAGTTCCACAACATCCGTCTTCTTCTCTCTCCACTGGCGACTGACTAAAATGGCGCCGGCGCCTTAAATAGCCGCCGATGCACCAATGTCCAAAGATGTCACAACGTCCTTGCATGGCTCACAAATTCAAAAGACCGAGCGGGGAGCCCTTTTTGGCTCCCCGTCCCGGCCATTCCAGATGGCGCCTCTGTGGGGCCACGACGGACTGCAAGGGACCCCCCGAATGCATCCCTTCCAGGTAAGTACCCCACACACCCATCTACATTGAAAAATTGAAAAATTCTGAGGGGGAAAATGAGCATATAAAAGGCATACCAATCTGGCATAAATTGGTGCAAGTGGGTGTCACATCTGAGCTACATGTGTAAACTGCCCGCCAGCCATTCAAACGTGTCGTTACTCAAGTGGTTATCACAGGCATGCTGCAACAAATGAACCTGCAAACAGACATGTAAGGAATGTCAAAGAAATCATGGTTTATAAAACAAGTTAGCTGCATTTGTCATGCATTTTTACTAGCATTAAATATGCAAATACAACGTCAGTGGGTCTTACTCACATGGCTCAAAGACCGTCTTTGCTTTAGACGAACACCCTTCAGGATCTGAACCTCAGAACAGGTCTACAGGCTGCTGTATCAGTAGCCCCATACCTGTTTCCAATCTACAATAAAGACCGTCTTAATGAGGCTTATTTAATATTATGGTGCAAAAAGCAATATGAGGCTATAAACTCATAGCAACCAATTATCAGCTATTTGGTCATAATAGTAAAAGATAATATATTACTGGTTGCTATGGGTTACAGCACTTGTGCTCTACTTGCACTATTTTGATAAATAGGCCACAATGTGTGTTTGGCGCCTGGTCATAGATACATTAGAACAATAGATGTGCCGGCTGCATTTAAAAGCTAATTCCACCTTTTCCAAAATTTTAATGCAGCATTTTCCTTAAACAAACACTGATAGAAACCTTTCTCCTAACGTCTATACTACAAGTTCTCTGTCAGCACTGAAAGGCTGCATAAATACATTGTACATTTTTTTATGCATACTTTAGATTTTGTTTGGAAAAGAACCTGTTCTTGGGTAACACAGAAGTAGTGCATGCTTCGTTTTTGAGATGACCATCAAACAAAGAGAGGCTGCAATGTTTTAGACATAGAAACATAACATATAATTTGATATCATTACTAATTTACTTTAGTCTTTAATGATGTTACTGCAACTAGCAATTTTTCCTTCTGCAAGCAGTCATTTCAATTCTTCAGCTGTTTCCTTACACAAATAGAATGTACAATGCTCATTTTTGAATATTTTACAATACATATTAACACTATATCTCTATAGTAAATAACATATTAAATAAATGAAAGTACATTATTACTTTTTTTATACTGTTAAAATACCCACCCCAATTTTCCTGGTTGAGCTGTGTGTCATAATGGGGAAAGAAAATCTAAAATTCCTCTACAGACTGAGCACTAATAGCTACATGGAACTTATATTGGGGTACATAGGACTCAATGTGTTAATTTAACATGAGCGCATTTCTGGGACAGAATGACACCAGTGTGGGATCATGATGTCTTGGACCATCTCACTACCGAGGCATTCGGATTGGGTAACAAATCCCGACGGAAGACATACCGACACTTACCCCGCCGACATGAAAATGCTGACAGTGTAAATGCCGACATTTCCATTTGACCTACACTGAGAAAATGGCAACAGTGTGTTTGCCGATAGTGAAACTGCCGACATTAAATGAGCAATGCCAATGCCTATGGGTCTGGCAGCTATACAGCAGCAGACATTCCCAGTTCAATTCTCCCCTTCTATACAACTGGTGTCATAGATTTGGGGTTATTTTCTTAGTGATTTTTGATTCAGTTCTACCGCGTATTGGTCTGTATAGCAGGTTTACCTTCTTTGCTTTTGTGTACTTTTTTTGTATTATAATTTTGCCTTTCTGTTTTGTCAGACATTGGGGGTTCTTCCAGAGCTGGGAACCTGGCTACCGTTCCAAGCACCTCCCCCCAAGGGCCCAGCACCGTGAAGACACTGTTAAACAAATGAAGCTCCAGCAATCGTATGGTATGAAGGGGGAGGAGCTACAGATGAGTTCAAATATTTAAAGAGTCCATACTCCTTGCTATACCTCTATACCCCAATGTCCCACAATTGGACACAGGAGAAATACAATTAGGTTCAAATAAATTGTGTAACAATCCTACAATATCTAATCTCACTAGTTAATTTGGGGTATTAGGAATTAATGCTGAGCATTGTCCTGCTAAAATAGTATGCATCTAAAAGCAATTGTAATGCTTGGATTTGGACTATATTTGTGCAGAGAATAAAATATGTTACACAATGAGCATGACTCATTAAGGAAAGAAAAGCAAAAGAATGAGTAACTTTTCACCTGGACAAAACCATTTTGCATTGGAGGGGGAGATAAATTTAAAATGCGGGGACAGATTTAAAGTTGGGCTAGGGCATGTCCTACAACAGATTCAAATAGCAGTGTAAAAATAAAGCTATCAAGTATTTGTGTCCTACATGAAAAAACAGCCAGTTTTTTTCTTATGTACAAAATAATAAACTAATTTGCACCCCTTGCATTGTAACATGATTTAGTCCAGGAGAAAACTTACTCATTTGCCTTACTTTCCTTAATGAATGAGGCCCAATGTGTTCAAGTTCAGACATGGAGCACAAATTATGCCATTGATCTTTGCTCAATAATTCGTATCAACATGTTTCCTGTAAGGTAAAGCAAATTATATCTATAATGATACGTTCTGTCACGGCTCTGAGGTTTTTGCAGATCCCCTGCCTCACTATCGAGGATGGTGGAGGCAGAATACAATTCACAGGATAAGTTCACGGCTTACAGGCATCAATAATAACACAGGAGAAAGTAGTAGTGCTGCAACGTAATGTATTGAATGTTGGTAGAACAGGAATAGATATATATATATATATATATATATATATATAGATATATATATATATATATATATATATATATATATATATATATCTATATATATATATATATATATATATATATATATATATATATATTGGCAGAGATGAATACACAGCAATTTGTAGTAATGCAGACACAATTCACATATGCTACTTCATAGTCGGTAACCCTTGGCAACAGCATGAGATGATATACAGTTCAACGCAGTGATGATAAATAAGAACACTTGGATCCAATTGAGAACCACACAGCAGATGAATGTGAATCACTGGTACAGCATACAGTCCAAACAGAGTAGTATATAGAACTTATCTGATCCGAGAGTAGAGGTGACTCAACATAGCAGGTGGTACTGGAATCGCTGATTCTATTAAGTAAAGCAGTAAGTGTTAAACATCACCCAAGGACTTGGATGAACACTGACACATGCAGTAGAATGTTGCCTAGAAGTAGCAGAGACGTGAGCAGTATCTGAATCATGCGTAGAACTACAGGTAGCAGGATTCGTTGTAACTGCAATGGTAAGTTCGCTGTAGTATGAAGCAACTGAACAGAGACACGCAGCTTGAGCCCAAGTATTAGCCACCGGCACAACAAGTATTTTGCAATAACAGTCCAGTAACCAGGTAACAGCAGAGTAAGGATAACCCGTGTCAGACGTGGAACTACAGGTGACAGGTGACTTGATTGTAGCTCTAACAGTGAGATGCAGCGATCTTAGCCAGCCAGCAGTAAAGTTGAACCAATAGATAAAGCACAGGTTTAGCAACAACTCACGATACTCGTTCAGCGTGCAGATGAATAGCGGAGAGAAGTTCCAGCTTGCAGGTGAACAGCGGTGAGGAGTTTGCAGCTTGCAGGTGAACAGCAGTGAGGAGTTTGCAGCTTGCAAGTGAAGAGCAGTGAGGAGTTTGCAGCTTGCAAGTGAACAGCAGTGAGGAGTTTGCAGCTTGCAGGTGAACAGCGGTAAGGAGTTCAGTCCAGCGAGCAGGTAACGGACACACGGAAGGAGAGGTATACAGCCAGATCCAAATGCAATCAGAGTAACACGAAGAACAGGCAATGAGCCCATAACCTTGGGAGGTTAATATAGTGCTCCAGGACCAATGAGGTTCAGGGGGAGGTCCAGATCACAGTAGCCAGGAACACCTGTGAAAGTAATGTCTCTGAGGCAGAAGCAAGCAAAATCATGGTTCTTAAAGGGAAAGTCACAGCGCCGGTGCCTGACTATGGGACCGGCGTGTGATACGTTCGTATGTATCGTTTGCAATAAAGATTCTCCAATGCGATCGCTGTGGTTCCAAAGCACATAGGTTTTATTCGTAAAGTATTAAAAGGCAGAGTTTGGCATACATATGCTTGCACCTGTTGGCACCAACACCAGTTTTTATCAGAACAAGGTGACAAATTTATACACAGTACAGTTGTAAAAAGCAGTGACATCACAAAGATACACAGTTATTGTATTAAGGTCTTCATTCATGGGTTGAAGGGTTTGACCTCCCAAGAAATTGACGTGGCATTGGTGGATTCCTCTTGTCATTGTTCCTTGAGAATGCCAGGTGTCTTCTTCAGATTCCAGCTTCTAGACCTGTACAAACTGTTTTATAATCCCTGTGAACTGGCTATTTGGTGTATGAAAAAGTGATATTATTTATATCTAGCATTCACAAGGTGCAAACGCTACATAAATTACATTGGAAACGTTCTCATGCGATTGCAAACAGAATGTAATTAATATGTTGGAAACATGAATTAGTTTTTTTGATGCATTATATTTTATAACAACTAAAATAAATAGATTTAATTTATTTACATGTTGTTATTTGCTAAAATAATTATTCGATTGCGTACTAATTGTATCGCAACCAATATTAGTGTACAGAAAATATTGATTACTACTTTCATCCAATTATTAAACTTCAACCATAAATAGGGTATTTGAGCAACATTTTAATTATAATGAAATATGTAGGGAGTCAGCTGACTGTGACTAGTGTAATTGAGGGTTTAATGTTAGCAATACCAAAATTCTTTGCCAATTTAATAGCACACCTGCCAACATTACTGTTGGAAATCAGAACAAATTAGGTCATGGCTGTCAAACAGAAAAAAAATAAATGTATTAAAAGAAACAAAAAGCTATGTCAAAATGAGGTGAATCCTGAAGAACTAATTTTACTACCTTTTTAAGATCCATTCGGTGAATCTGAAAGTGCAAATCTGCACTAAAACTACACTGAAACCAGTCAGCAAATTGCCAACCAATAGCTGGCAAGGCATGCTGGGAATGGCATGCTATTTACTGGCAAAGCATGCTGGTGCTTGTAGTTTCACAACACCTGTAGAATCACAGGTTGGCCAGGCCTGGACTAGTGCAAGTTATACTATTGGAGCAAATAGCTGATTGGTTGCTGTATATTTATTTCAGATTTGCACCTTTGACCATTGTTACTAAATAATCCTTTCTACAAGGGTCTTTTTAGTGCAAAATGTGCACATTTCTAACATTTCAAAACAGGCTCTTCTGTATAAAGAGCAAAGTGCACAAGGCACCCCAATGAGAGTATAGGATAACTCTCTATTACTGTCACTTCAAGTACATGTAAAATGCCCCAAAACATAAAACTTCCCTTTAAATGTGCCATCTTTACCCCTTGAATTTCATTTAAATAATCTTGTCCCACAAAATTAAGTTTTATTTTTGCATGTATTGAGTTCATGCGTCTAGCCCAAATACTCAGCTGCCAGAGTTTGAAAGCACCTGTCATGGAGAGTGGCGTCAAACCCATATTCAAGAACTTACAAGTTTCCTGAGATTGGCATATGTCACCCAGACTGTAATAACAGCCCTAAGGCATCCTACAACACTTACACCATTGCCCAGTAGATCAGCTTCAGAAGTGTACCCAATTAGTTCATGGAAAATTGTCAATAAAGATACATTATACTGTACAACTTTCTGCAAAACATAATTTCTGGTTGGTCCAGTAAACTGTTCAGGCAATATTGTCTTTGCTGTTAGTGCAAATGTTCCTTTTATTACAAATTTAGTAATAGAAAGAGATTCAGAATAAGCAGTTCTCCGCACTGTACTGCTATCAGTCCTGCAGCTGACTTGATTTGGCACGGCTCTGCCTAGACACAATACTGTACTGTGAAATGTATTTTGCTGATGCAATATCATTAGCAGTTTACTGTTTTAGGTTTCCATTAGCATGTCACATCTCTTACGTATTACTCCAACACATTGTAAACACAGGACTTTGCATTACTATTCATCCGACTCCGATATTTAATACTAGTGCCAGGCTTTGCCAAATGCTCCAAAATTAACTATTTGACAGTATTTTCAGGGCATTACCTAATGCAAAATTGAATATTAGTATCCCCTACTCCCCCAAGTCTCATTTATATCTACCTCATTCAGCAAAGTATGCAACATAAAATACTAATTCTTGTATGATATATATTATAAGAATGTTACTGAACCCTTTTCCCAAGTCCCTACTTTCACAATACATTTAAACACACATTTTTAGATTGTGTATAGTGTATTGGTGCAAAATAAAAGACTCCATCCTCCAAAATATTAAATATGAAAGGCTTTAATTGCTAGCAACAAAGTACCTGAAAATAACAAATATCCACTCAGGGCACTGCCTCATTCCTTGGCCTCTATCTAACCAGTGGGCAGCTAGCTCGCTTACTAGTTTTATATAGGTTCTACACACACAAATATAAAGTTCTAGTATAGCTAGGGTTCCCTTCAGTCAGTCACTGTGGTCTCTCTGACAACCTCTCTGTCTTCATCATGTGGTTTCTCTCGGCTACTTACTGCAGGTTACAACATACTTGCCAACTCTCCCGGAATGTCCGGAAGACTCCTGAAATTCGGGTAGGTCTCCCGGACTCCTGAGAGAGCAGGCAAGCAGGCAACTTGCTCGTCAAAATGACGAGCATTTGCGGTGATTCGCGTCATTTTGGCCCGCGACAAAAACGGCATTGTGTTGCAGGGGGCGGGGCCAAAATGACGCAAATCACCACCCTCCAACCACGCCCCCCTGCCCGAGATCTCCCGGAATTAAGTTTTAAAAGGTTGGCAAGTGTGGGTTACATCACAGTTCCTCTCTCGGCTGTCTTATGAGCTCTACACTGAGCCATCTGCTCAGACCTTATGTCTCTTCCAGGACACACAATGGCCTCACACTGGTCCCTCTCCTCGTCTACTTGCTGAACTGTCTCCTAATCTGCTATTGGCTGATTGCAGTCTCCTGGGCAGACCTCTTGCCTGTCCTAAACTGTCCATCAGGTCCACTAAGCTTTCCTGTCTTTTACAGGACACAGAGCTTAGTGAGCTGTTGCCGGATGTGGTCACACACCCTTTTAATCCTGTAGGGGAGGATCCTAAACTCCAGTTTCTGGAGTTACTGCTAGGTTTAACCCTAGTCTATCCTCCAAAGACTTTATAAACAATAACTTACTCTGCCCCTGCTAAACAGGGAATGTCCCACTGAATATAAATAGCTGATGAGGATGAGGATGATGATGATAACTGTTCCCCAACCTCCTGTAAACCTCATTTAAATAATTAAACAATTTTGCCCCACAGCACAAAATCTTGTGTAAGTGAATAACTAGGCATGTGTACCTGAGCCTAATCGCAGCAAGTAATCGCCCAAGTCAGAAGATTGTGATGTGAAAACAATGATTTCTATGGAAAAAAAAATCCGGTTTGAACCAGCCTCGTTTAACCAGTCAGAGAATTTGAACCTTTGCTAATAGTCAACTGCTTTATGAGAGCAGAAGTGTGGATGGCCGCTGTAAAAGGTTCTCATATCTGGTCATCTTTATATCCCTTTTCAAATACCATTCCTTATAACCTTAAGAAAACATCCCCCCCTATCCACGTTAAGATGGCCAAGATGGGCTTCTCACTACCAGTACCAGTATCCGTGCCCAACGTGCAACACACATAGACATTAGAAAATATTTTTTTAACACGACCCAGTTTTTCTGTAAGACATTGGATACATATTTGTACCTTTTCTTGTTATGAGGCAATTCAGAACCACAGCAAAATTCAGCATTTTCACTTCAACCATATACATTGCGTGTACATTATCACAACTTTCCATTTCTCTGCAATGAAAACTGTATTGTTTTAAACACAAGTGTAGCATCCACTGCCTGTTTCTCATCCGCCAGGTCCAATCAAAGTGAAGGAAGGGATGGGCCCACCAATCAGAGTGAAACTGGGGTAGGGCTATGCTAAATGCACACACACACAAAAAAAAACCACTGTAAGTCCACATCTGGGTTGGACACTTGGTACAATAACCCCCACTTAGAACTGGATATCCAAAAAAGAAAAAAGGCCAGTCCGATAGCCCCCAAAAGTCTAGTGTATTAATGGAGTTATGGCTCCTTTTCCCCTAGAAATGTATCAGCGATCTAACAATGTTTTAAAATACAATAAGAAAGTGAAATTTGTGACACAAAAGGTTCTTATGAAAACATTTGTTTCATTTATTGACCACAAAATAAGGCATCAGTACTGATATAAATAAAGTTTGAAAATTTTCTAGCCAAACACATTAAGCATTGGATGGAATAGCTAATACAGTACCTGCTCATAGCACTCCTAGGGGTATATTTACTAAAGTGCGGGTTTGAAAAAGTGCAGATGTTGCCTATAACAACCAATCAGATTCTAGATATCGTTTATTTAGTACATGCTGCAAAATGACAGCTATTATCTGACTGGCTGCTATAAACAACATCTCCACTTTTTCATACCTGCACTTTAGTAAGTATACCAGCTAAAGTCAGTGTCAGCAGATTTTTATAGCACACAAGTGCCATGTATTTTATCGTTTTTATATATATGCACTCAGCCCTGATGTAAGTTGTTAAATATTCTCTCTGTAAAATGCTGCGTAATATGCAAGAGTTATATAAATATCTGTGAATAAATAATCAACACTACTGTGTAAGCAAGTAGCCCCTCGTCTCTTGTAACTATGAGCACACAAAGAGGCTCTGTCAGCTTACAAGAGAGAAACAGCCCTTCATTAGCATGCAGCACTGTATAAAAAGCCAGGCCCTCATACAATGCTTTTCACATGAGCAGTCTGTCATCAAGCAGTGCTGTGTAAACAAACAGTCCTTCACTATGAATAGCAGGCACACAGTCTACAGCTTATCTGACACAAAAGTGTGCACATCATGTCAGTCACTACTACCCTGTCCTGTAGAACTGTTGCAGACATCTAAGTGATTGTATTTGCAAAAAACATATTGTATTAAATATGGAATTCATATAGAAGTTTAGGTGAAGGTGTATATCTTAATTAAATAGCAATTTTGTAACATCGTTAGAGCCTTTTAGACGTTAGATAGATATCTTCCATAACTGAATCTACTCAAGTGCACAACAGTGAGCTTTAGTACTCACACATAATGCTGAAGAGACCTTTCCTATATGTTGGGCTTTTTTCAACTAAACTACATGGAGCACAACTAGATTTGTATAAAGGAGTGTGAGTAATGGCCTGTGCCATTAGCACAGGGATGAGCAATTTTTCAATACTTCATTGGTTTGGTTTGCCAACCACATGTTCCCATAATTTGTCACTGATATATTCCAAGATGTGTTGGATGAATCATGGTCATATTTACATCATATTCTAATGTTAATCTCAGCAGGAAGTTAATTTTACCAACTGTTGCAAGTTTCACTACGCTAAAGTCAGCTTTATACCAAACTGTTAAGTAACCTGGCAATATTACCTACTTTCTTTGAAAGGTAAGGCTCTAAATTCTGTTCAAGACGTCTGATTTTGCCACAGCCTAAAGGGTACAAAGGATTACTCCAGCTTTAGTGGAATGTGCATTTTTTAACATATTTAGACAATAATTTAGACTATAAGCTTCAATGGGGCAGGGACTGATGTGAATGAGTTCTCTGTACAGTGCTGCAGAATCAGTGGCGCTATATAAATAAATGATGATGATGATGATAATTTACAAAATAAATTTACAATACATCAATTTAAACCCTATAGATACTGCATGCAGACCATTTCCGGTCACACAAACATTTGTCTGACATCACCCCAAGTGCAGGAAGATATTCTCAGAGTCTATTTGAACCTAGTGATACAATCATTCTGTTACTATTCTTAATTACAATAAAATATGTAACATAAAATCTTAATTTTGTTTATGATCTGTGCCCAGTCAGGCAGAGAGACAGTGTGCTTTAAATTAACTCTTATCCCGATTGTCAATGTGGAAGCAAAAAAGGAAAGAAGCACTGGTGGGATGAGTTCTTCTGAACTGTGGACCCCCTGGCATGACGGAAGGGAATTTGTAACTGGGTCTCCATTGTGGTCCAGTGGTGAGGATGACGGTGGGGGCTGTGATTGAGCTCTTGCCCCTTCTAAACATTTATGGCTACATCTAAGCTGGATCATGGGCAGGGGACAATGGCTGCATGACCCAATAGCCTCCTATACATTAATCATACAACTCCATTGTTAACCATTTTTTTAGTCACCTGAACCCCATTTTGTTGCACATGCTGCTTCTACTTTCAGCTCTGGACATCTTTCCAAATAGGCATTAAAATGTGTCAGTAAAATATATAACTGGATCAACTTGTCAGTAAGAAGCCCTTTGTAAGAACTTTGTTCCTTCTAACAAAAAAAAAACACATTTAAGGATTGACACCCATGATGTCAGGTGGCATTACCCTTTAAAGAGTTATCCAACAAGTAAACAGGGTTAAGTGGTTGGCAACAGTGCTAATCAATTTTGACAGAAGAGAACACAGACAAGATGTAAAGTTTAGGTTATTAAGAGGGAATTCAATTCCCCCCAAAGTACCGCCGCGCTAAATCTATTACCGTTGCGCGTAACTACCATTATTACGGTAGTTCTAAAGCAGGCTTTTTGCTCGCAGCTCCCTGAGCTGCGAGCAGACAGCCGGGTTAATATTAACGTAATAACGGTAATATCTATAACGCGGCGGTACTTCGGGGGGAATTGAATTCCCCCTTAGACATTCCACTCCTGGCAAAAGCACTGTAACCTAAAAATTGATATTTTTTTTTGTTGTTGTGCCAGGTACATACATGCTATATATAGTTTTTTGCTATTTTATGTATAAGGTACTGGTAATTTTGCCCTGCAGTCATTCACATGCCCCCATGCATCAAAATTGCATGCATTCTGTCAAATAATTTGTAACTACTTGTTTTTCACCGTAGCGTATTACAAGTCTCTCCAACTAATAAACAAAAAGATCTAAGATGTCTGGTGCAATCTCTCAAATGCAGCTCTCCACACCCAGGATCTCATCCAAAAAGACCCCAAACATTAAACAAATTACAACAAAGGGGTGGAGATGGCACTAAAGAGATATAAAGTGTTGTTTTGATTTTTATTTCATTTTATGTCACATTGGTCAGCAGCAAGACAGGAAGAGAAGAAAATATTTGGCACATTCACTTTTGAAATACGTTGGAACTGTTTTTTCACAATGGAATTGTGAGACTTGAGACTTTTCACATTATTTTTGCCCTTTATATGTTCCATGTTATATGTTCTATATTATTTTTTATGTTGTTTTGCTTGCTTTTCATTTTATATCTATTTAGCACCATTACCACCCCATTGTTGTAAAGTGTCTCTGACTGTTGCTGGACAGAGCGACATATGTAACAGATCAGAAATCCAGCAAAAAAATAAGAGAAAATATGGTTAGTGTGCTCTTGGATAGCTTAGAGAACAAAATGGCTCATGTGGTCTCTTTATTAAAGTGAGATAAGCCTTAAATCCTGTATAAAGGGGATTTTTCACAGGATTCAGTGCTTCTCCTTATTTACCACAGCCCCCAGACAGTACAGGCTATCACCTATTATCACAGGTGGGTAGCCATCACTTGGTGCAAAGCATTAGGTAGCTAAAGACAGCTGCTATCAACTGATTGCTAACACCATCTCTGGATGATGTTAGCAGGGGTTGCCCACATAAATAAATGCTTTGTTATTAAAATTAAGACTGTTTTGTTTGTTTTATTGTTATATACAGCAAGTTATTTGGGGCCTATTTATCAATCAATTTTTTTGCTGCAAATCCACCGAAAATGGCAGTTTTCGGGGGATTTGCAGCAAATCTAAGTCCTCTTCAAATTTATTATTGGTGCATCGCAGCAGATATCATAGATATCTGCTGCTTGTATTTTTTTCCCGAAATACATAACAGTCCCCATAGATATCTATGGGGACTGCTATGTACCGCAATTTATTAACTTTTGCAAACACTTTTACACATGTGGTAATGTACGCCACCTCAGGCTGGCGTACATTACCATTTCTGATCGTTTTCAGCACTGTAAAGCTCTGCTCTGAAGAGCAAAGCTTTACAGCGCATGTGCATCCGTGTCACATGACCCAGGTCCTTCGGGTCACTGCTGTTTGGATGCCTGGAGGCAGGAGGAACAAAGAAGCCACCCAGGATCGCATTACGAAGATCGAGTGGTAAGTAACTTTTTTTTTCACAGGAACAACAGTTTATCGGAACTGCTGTTCCTGTGTTGGTTTATTAATACATTTGAGAACTAGCTCAAACCTTATTAATGCCATAAGGATTGAAAACTATTTTTTTCCGATATTGATAAATGTGCCCCATTATGAGGTACAGTTAATGGATGTCAATCTTTTAAACAAGGGTTTCTTATCATTAATGTTTAACATTTCCATTAAGCTGATAATTTAAATTACGCCTAACAGACTTAGGGGGGTATTCAATTGTCCGCGGGTTTAAGTGCGGAAAAACTAATACCGTTAATACAGTAATCTCTCGCTGGATTTCAGCTTGCAGCCCCCTGAGCTGCGAGCTGAAATCCAGTGAGTAAATTACTGTATTAACGTTTTTTCCACGCAAGATTACCGTAATCCCGCCGACAATTGAATACCCCCCCTTAGGGTCCAATTATTATGGTCCATTTAGCCTTAAAGCCCACGAAAAAGTCAGTTTTCAGGGTTTAACCTAATTTTTTAGTCAGATAGTTATTTATAACTATAGGACCAAAGTGGACATCGTAGGTTTCTATGGGGACTGCTATTTTGCATGATTTTTATTATTATTATTATTATTATCTTTGACTTATAAGGCGCCACAAAGGGTCCGCAGCGCCGTACATTCCATATACAGAATCAAGGCACAACATGATACAAAAATGTATACAAACACAGGTGACATTTAACAAGTACTTGTGCGCAATAGCTAGCCATTGAAGCCTATGGAGAAAGCATAACGGTAGACAGCTCTTCGGATCCCTCACCGCAGTTTACCTGTTCTCCCCTCCGGTCACCTCTGCCTCTGCGCATAACCAAACCAAATTTTGCTATAGTGACAGGAGAGGAGAGCCAGACAACGGGACTTTTAAGGTAAGTCAAATTATCACTGGAACTCTATTGGATGCGCTGTCCCTGGATGATTTTAATAAAAGAGACCGAAAAATTACCTGTTATGGTTGTGATGACAGATGATAATTAACGGGGCAAACCGCCATTAGGGAACCACTGGGAGCAGAAACATGTACCTGGCGTTAAAAATAAAAACAGTACTTAGGGGCGTATTCAATTGTTAGCGGTTTCCGCCGCGGAAAAACTATTACGGTAAATAGTAAGCCGGATTTCAGCTCGCGGCTCCCTTAGCCACAAGCTGAAATCCAGCGAGAAAAGTACCGTAATACCAGTATTTTACGGTGACCGTAATAGTGCTCGGGGCACGTTACTTTTGGCTGTAACGCCAACAATTGAATATGCCCCTTAATGTACAGTATTTTAGCAAAGAATGAATTTCGTGTTAATTACTTTATTAAAAGTCGAAACCGATAGGAAAATGGCAAACATTGTGACACATTTGCAAGCAAAATCATATCACGAAGTATAAACGTTCACTCACAATCATGTAATAGACTGTGGTGAATACACGCGGTGTGTCTGGTTTAGGAGATCACATTATGTACAATAGCTGTGTGCAGACGGACAGCCCACCATGCGGCCATGTGCTCGGCTGTCATTGCCTAACCCCCTGGCATCAGGTGATACACAGGCTCACTCATCGCTCACACCGGCAGTGCGGGCTGCACGTTTTCCTGGATCATGCAATCCGCGGCCGAGCCGGATCACAGAGACGTGTGGAGTTAGATCTGGTGTGTGCTCGGGGGCGCCGCCTGCCGCTCCAGCTCCTCATCTTCCCAGCGCCTGCTGCACATCCAGCTGCCGCCGCTATAATAAGTGGAGCGTCTGTGGAGTCGCTTGTAACTGCACGTCTCCTCTCTCCCTCTACAACTCCCCCTGGCAGAGAGATCTGTAGGAGCATCTCGGGGGTCACTACAGAAATAGCTGATCACATTTTTTTTTCTCTCCCACGGATCTAAAGGTGCGATCTGCAGAGGAGAAAGGGGAATACGAGGGCTGCAAGCAACCTGCTATCCGGAATTACAAAGAGAGGGTGGTGTTTTCCTGCGTGTCCTCCCCTTCCAGCTGGCTCTCCGGGGGGCTGGGTGCTGCGGGGTGCAGCGACATGAGCAGGTTCTGTTGGAGGGTTGTGTTGCTGCTGCTGGTTACTTGCTGTCTGCACCCGAAGCTCAGCTGGGTTAATGGTGAGTATACTCCGACATATCCCCCCTCCTCCTGTCAAGTAGTAAGGCTGAGTAGGTCTGTCTTGTAATTGTCATTATTTCATGCCTGCTGCAGAAAAGGGAGGTAAATGAAACTAGTTGGGGGGCAGAACGGGTTTATGGTAACTTGATTTGGCTGCACATTGTATGATCTCCCTCAATCCAATGAGTGTTTGGCAAATATTAGCCAGTTGATTCCCCCATGATTAGTCACATTTCTGATGGTTTATCGTATGAATGGTAGAGCTGTGTTCTCAGTGGCCATGGGTTTACTATTCATTATCACGCCTTCCTGTATGTATTTACTTAATGCTGGCGGTAGGTATATTTTACAGTTACGGTTAGACATTTTTTATTTAACTATTTTATTTTCTATTGACCTTTTGTCAAACTCTTAATTCATTCTTAATAAGGTTATGCTGAACAAAGCTCTGTATACACGTCACTCGCTGTCATATGCCAGTTTCTCATTAAGAGACTAGCGAAGTGTTTAAAGGGCAGAGAAGGAGACTTGTCTTCAATGACTTGATATGCCTGCTTTATTCCTTGCTTAGTACTAGACTTTCCTTTGTCACCAGCAAAGAAAAGACAATGTCTTGAATACCTGACTGCACTTTGTTAGGATACACAGTTGTACAGAAGTAAAGTGTCCTTTTCTACTCCTCACAATATTCTTGGTGGTTAAATGTAGGATATTCACCAGCACTGTATGTGAGATAGTGACAACCCTTTTTGTTTGTGGTTCCCATTCCTTCTCTGGGTGAAAGTCATTTCTCTTGACCTCTGTTAAAGAGCTGTAGAACCTAAGGAGCTGTAGTAGTCTGAACTGTCTCTCCTTTATAATACTTGGAAGGTGGTACTGAAATTGTGAGTGTAATCATTTTTTGATTTAAGGGGAAACTATTGTCAAAATGGTAACAATGGAAGCCTAATATTGAGTTTGTTTACATAGGGAACATATTACTGAAGTCTACAGACAGTTTACTGGCTAAATAGTATTCCTCTAATCATTACAGGATACACCTGTAACAGTGGTTTTCTATATGCCAGTGGCTTATCACTGGTTGCATAGTAGACCAGTATAACTGTTCTGTATTATTCAGTTCTCCACTAACCACCAACTGATAAATCAATGTTTGTTCCTGTCACATGGCACTAGTTGGCTGTGTAAGTTTGGTGAGCATTGGGAAACACTGCAGGTGTTCAAATCCTGCATTTTTAACTGAAGTCTAATTAGTTGCTCCAGCCAGGTATCTCTCCTCCCCTCCCTCCTGTCAGTTTCATAAGCTGACATGTATGACCTACTATAACCTTTGTTTTACCCTCTCCCATCTCTAACATGTACATGTAAAGAAGTGATACTTATAATGCAGTGTATTCTGTCTGGCACTGCAATTGATTGCCTAGTAACATATCTGACAAGCTTCTCTGAGCAGGGCATTTTGGTGATTCAGGGGACAATGCCCTGACCTGCCTTTTGCAGTTTAAAAGCCAGGTTAGAAATTGGAAGTAAAGTGATCAATTGTAATCACTTTTGTATAGACTAGTCACAGGGGCACTGCCATGTAAACTATATATATATTTAAATCATTGTGGTAAATGATGATTAATGTGAACTATGTGATTGAGTTATAAATAGACCCCCTCAGTCTTTAACACCAACTTCCAGTCAGGTCTTCTGTCTGGTGCTCAAAGTACTTCTTTCAATACAGCTTTCTGTTTGTCTGCCATATGGGAAAACACCCTGGTTACTCACAATGCTGAACATAAGTCTTTTTTTTTTCTTTTGCTTTCAGTGTTGCAATATTTTACCATGTATTAAACACGTGACATGGTGACCACATGCAGCCGTCCTAGTATTGTTTTTCTTGTGAATGCACCATGCTGACATGTATTATAACATGATGGTCCTGCCTTCTGGCACGTTTCCTGATGGTGGCTGATTATCAGTCAGCCATTAATCAGTGCTCTACACCTTCTAAGAGAAAATACCACCATCCTATATCTGCGCCCTCTTTATATTGGCACGTTCAGTTTTTACAGGCCAGTATGAGGCTGTTTAGATTGTGTAGGTCTCTACTTTTGAAAGGAGAAACTGGGACACCCCTGTGACATGTCTGAGGTCTTAAGAGCTCAGTACAAAGAGCAGTTGTGAATACCTGCACAAACCATGAAATATCAAGTGTGGCCCAACCTTCTCTATATATAATAGAAATTAATGTCCTATTTAGGTATAATCATTTCAGGTGGCAAAGGGCTTAAGGGCTCCTATGCTTCTTGGTGTCAGAAGTAAATTAAGTCTTAATACTTCTGGTTGGGTGCTTCAGGAGTCTGAATAATGGAAACATAAGCTTTGTGAACATTATTGCTGACCTGGGAGGATGGTAATACACTTACACTTGTTCATATTAACCTGTGACTCCCAAATAGTGTTTTATATCCTACCTAAATGCAAGCTGAGTTCTAGACATGTTTGCAAGAAAAGAACTTGCCAGTCTGTGGGACATATTCAATTGTTGCCGTTTCCCGCAACGTTAAAAGTATTACCGTTATTACAGTAATTCTAAGCCGGATTTCAGCTGGCAGCTCCCTGAGAAATCCAACATGAAAAGTACCGTAATAACGGTATTTACGCGCACTATTGCCGTAGTGACGGTAATAGTGCGCATGCCGTGTTATTTTTACATGCAACAATTGAATATGCCCCTGTGAAGGTTTTTTCAGGGCCATCTTGCCAACATTATTGACCCACTGGGCAAAGCAGTTCACCTATAAAACGATAAATAGTTGGGTTTTTTTTTTTGGTTTTTTTTTATGCAGGATTACTTGGGCCCCCTTGCATGTGGGTCCCCCTGGGCACTTTCCCATTGTGCCCAGTGGAAAAGACAGCCCTGGGTTTTTTCCCTCTAACTTTTGCTCTAAACTTGGCTTAAGATGAAAAACATGGATGATTGTATGTCCCTTTTACAACAAACATACTGTAAACGGTTGTCTATGAGAACCTGTGGCAAGATGGACATATGATCTTATTAGAATCTGTCTAGTTCTGGTACTAGATAAGATTACATGTGTTCCCAGGAAAATCTACAGCAAAGTCAGTTTAGACACTTTCCTCTTGCATTGTGCTATATTTATCGTCTGTGCATTAGTCTATCTAGGCCATGTATGTCATTTTTATGCCACTGATCAGGGTTGTAAAATAACCTTTTTAGGACACTCTTTAAATGCCTACCAAACCCAAGTTAAGGTTTGTACTCCTGCATCTGCTTGTGGCTTATTCATATGCTGTGTAAACTAAAGTTAAATGCATTACTAGTGAAATAGAGACCTACTATTCTAGTAGGGCTAGAACAACTTGCAGCAATGATCAAATACTGGCAGAATTATTGGTCAGTCTGGTGACAAGAATAATGTTATGGTTGTATGGGAAGCTGTCATGAGTACTAGGTCTAACAGCAGGGTAGGATGTGTATGTTGTGTGACCTAATTGAAGGATATAAGACAAAGGATAGTTTTAAGTGTAACCTATTCAGACTATGCTTAAACTAGATGACTGGAGTTAGGGGAACAGTAATATAAATCACTAGTTGGACCACATCTTTAATATGGAGTACAGGTTTAAGCACCTCACTTTACAGACCTAGAACAATTCAAGAGTTCCAAGGAACTTTACCTGATTTCAGGAAATTGAAGTGTTAAAATATAAAGGTTGGAAAAAGCAAGTGTTTACCCCTTGGCTTAGTTGGTTGTACTTATTCGTGTGTTTTTACTTTATAAAGGATAACCATGTTAGTTGCGTTGACCCTTTTAAGAAAGACAAGTGACCTAAAACATGGAACACATCTCAAGATGAACTGAATGAAGAACAGTAGACCACAATGGTGGCTCTGTTGCCACAACTAGTACAATTACATGATCAATATAGAACTTTAATGTGCTCGTCCACTGGCTTTAGGCTTCATTGCCTCTGGCCTTAAAACATAGGTCATGGTTGTCCAACCTGCGGGCTGCATGCGGCCCAGCATGCCTGTAAATGTGGCCCAGCAGGAGTTTTGGTTGTGGCAAGGGGGCAGCGCTGAAAAAAAAATCCTGCCAAAAAAAAAAAAAGAAAATACTTACCTTGCGGTCACATCAGCTGGCGCTCCGGCTCCCTCCCTGGTCTCCTCCGTGTGGCACTCGCAGTGAATGTCGGGGGTGACATCATCACACCCGACATCCATTGCGTAGCGCAGCACAGAGGAGTCACCCGCGCAAACTATCAGCAGCAGTGAAAGATTATCCAGTATCTTATTGTTGTTACTCTGAATTTGGACTTTCTGCACCATGCAATAATGAACTAGCTGTGTTCTCTGTATGTATCTAATATAAGTATAAAGAGATAATTGTATTTTTAATATTTTAAACCATTTTAAATGTGCAGTGCTGAGTAGGGAGAAAATATCACCCACTGTTACCCTCATCGGAGGCTGCTCCATGAGCCATTTTTCCCGCCACCCTATCTTTAAATCTCTGTAGATTTCTATTAGTCCTCCTGA
>NW_027447876.1:0-22099 GCF_038048845.1 Mixophyes fleayi | reverse complement strand
TCTGCGTAGAGGAGTGATCACCACAATATAATTTAAAAACCCTGAACTGGTTTGAATCGCACCAAAAAATGCACCTGGACTGCGGAGAGGAGTGATCACCACAATATAATTTAAAAACCCTGAACTGGTTTGAATCGCACCAAAAAATGTACCTGGACTGCGTAGAGGAGTGGTCACCACAATATAATTTAAAAACCCTGAACTGGTCTGAATCGCACCAAAAAATGTAGCTGGACTGCGTAGAGGAGTGATCACCACAATATAATTTAAAAACCCTGAACTGGTTTGAATCGCACCAAAAAATGCACCTGGACTGCGGAGAGGAGTGATCACCACAATATAATTTAAAAACCCTGAACTGGTTTGAATCGCACCAAAAAATGTACCTGGACTGCGTAGAGGAGTGGTCACCACAATATAATTTAAAAACCCTGAACTGGTCTGAATCGCACCAAAAAATGTACCTGGACTGCGTAGAGGAGTGGTCACCACAATATAATTTAAAAAACCCTGAACTGGTCTGAATCGCACCAAAAAATGTACCTGGACTGCGTAGAGGAGTGGTCACCACAATATAATTTAAAAACCCTGAACTGGTCTGAATCGCACCAAAAAATGTACCTGGACTGCGTAGAGGAGTGGTCACCACAATATAATTTAAAAACCCTGAACTGGTCTGAATCGCACCAAAAAATGTACCTGGACTGCGTAGAGGAATGGTCACCACAATATAATCTAAAAACCCTGAAATATTCTGAATCGCACCAAAAAATGTACCTGGACTGCGTAGAGGAGTGGTCACCACAATATAATTTAAAAACCCTGAACTGGTCTGAATCGCACCAAAAAATGTACCTGGTCTGCGTAGAGGAGTGGTCACCACAATGTAATTTAAAAACTCTGAACTGGTCTGAATCGCATCAAAAAATGTACCTGGGCTGCGTAGAGGAGTGGTCACCACAATATAATTTAACAACCCTCAACTGGTCTGAATCGCACTAAAAAAATGTACCTGGACTGCATAGAGGAGTGGTCACCACAATATAATTTAAAAACCCTGAACTGGTCTGAATCGCACCAAAAAATGTACCTGGACTGCGTAGAGGAGTGGTCACAACAATATAATTTAACAACCCTCAACTGGTTTGAATCCCACCAAAAAATGTACCTTCACTGCGTATAGGAGTGGTCACCACAATATAATTTAACAACCCTGAACTGGTCTGAATCGCACCAAAAAATGTACCTGGACTGCGTAGAGGAGTGGTCACCACAATATAATTTAACAACCCTGAACTGGTCTGAATCGCACCAAAAAATGTACCTGGACTGCGTAGAGGAGTGGTCACCACAATATAATTTAAAAACCCTGAACTGGTCTGAATCGCACCAAAAAATTCACCTGGACTGCGTAGAGGAGTGGT
This sequence comes from Mixophyes fleayi, assembly GCF_038048845.1. Taxonomy (NCBI): domain Eukaryota; kingdom Metazoa; phylum Chordata; class Amphibia; order Anura; family Limnodynastidae; genus Mixophyes; species Mixophyes fleayi. The sequence continues at coordinate 20,675 of NW_027447876.1, read as the reverse complement.
CACAACAATATAATTTAACAACCCTGAACTGGTTTGAATCCCACCAAAAAATGTACCTTCACTGAGTATAGGAGTGGTCACCACAATATAATTTAACAACCCTCAACTGGTCTGAATCGCACCAAAAAATGAACCTGGACTGCGTAGAGGAGTGGTCACCACAATATAATTTAACAACCCTCAACTGGTCTGAATCGCACCAAAAAATGTACCTGGACTGCGTAGAGTAGTGGTCACCACAATATAATTTAAAAACCCTCAACTGGTCTGAATCGCACTAAAAAAATGTACCTGGACTGCATAGAGGAGTGGTCACCACAATATAATTTAAAAACCCTGAACTGGTCTGAATCGCACCAAAAAATTTACCTGGACTGCTTAGAGGAGCTGTCACCACAATATAATTTAAAATCCTGAACTGGTCTGAATCGCACCAAAAAAAGTACCTGGACTGCATAGAGGAGTGGTCACCACAATATAATATAAAAACCCTCCACGGGTCTGTATTGCACCAAAAAATGTACCTGGACTGCTTAGAGGAGTGGTCACCACAATATAATTTAAAAACCCTGAACTGGTCTGAATTGCACCAAAAAATTTACCTGGACTGCATACAGGAGTGGTCACCACAATATAATTTAAAAACCCTCCACGGGTCTGTATTGCTCCAAAAAATGTATCTGGACTGCGTAGAGGAGTGGTCACCACAATATAACTTAACAACCCTGAACTGGTCTGAATCGTACCCAAAAATGTACCTGGACTGCGTAGAGGAATGGTCACCACAATATAATCTAAAAACCCTGAACTGGTCTGAATCGCACCAAAAAATGTACCTGGTCTGCGTAGAGGAGTGGTCACCACAATGTAATCTAAAAACTCTGAACTGGTCTGAATCGCATCAAAAAATGTACCTGGGCTGCGTAGAGGAGTGGTCACCACAATATAATTTAACAACCCTCAACTGGTCTGAATCGCACTAAAAAAATGTACCTGGACTGCATAGAGGAGTGGTCACCACAATATAATTTAAAAACCCTGAACTGGTCTGAATCGCACCAAAAAATGTACCTGGACTGCGTACAGGAGTGGTCACAACAATATAATTTAACAACCCTCAACTGGTTTGAATCCACCAAAAAATGTACCTTCACTGCGTATAGGAGTGGTCACCACAATATAATTTAACAACCCTGAACTGGTCTGAATCGCACCAAAAAATGTACCTGGACTGCGTAGAGGAGTGGTCACCACAATATAATTTAACAACCCTGAACTGGTCTGAATCGCACCAAAAAATGTACCTGGACTGCGTAGAGGAGTGGTCACCACAATATAATTTAAAAACCCTGAACTGGTCTGAATCGCACCAAAAAATTCACCTGGACTGCGTAGAGGAGTGGTCACAACAATATAATTTAACAACCCTGAACTGGTTTGAATCCCACCAAAAAATGTACCTTCACTGAGTATAGGAGTGGTCACCACAATATAATTTAACAACCCTCAACTGGTCTGAATCGCACCAAAAAATGTACCTGGACTGCGTAGAGTAGTGGTCACCACAATATAATTTAAAAACCCTCAACTGGTCTGAATCGCACTAAAAAAATGTACCTGGACTGCATAGAGGAGTGGTCACCACAATATAATTTAAAAACCCTGAACTGGTCTGAATCGCACCAAAAAATGTACCTGGACTGCGTAGAGGAGTGGTCACAACAATATAATTTAACAACCCTCAACTGGTTTGATTCCCACCAAAAAATGTACCTTCACTGCGTATAGGAGTGGTCACCACAATATAATTTAACAACCCTCAACTGGTCTGAATCGCACCAAAAAATGTACCTGGACTGCGTAGAGGAGTGGTCACCACAATATAATTTAAAGACCCTGAACTGGTCTGAATCGCACCAAAAAATGCACCTGTACTGCGTAGAGGAGTGATCACCACAATATAATTTAAAAACCCTGAACTGGTCTGAATCGCACCAAAAAATGTACCTGGACTGCGTAGAGGAGTGGTCACCACAATATAATTTAAAAACCCTGAACTGGTCTGAATCGCACCAAAAATGTACCTGGACTGCGTAGAGGAGTGGTCACCACAATATAATTTAAAACCCTGAACTGGTCTGAATCGCACCAAAAAATGTACCTGGACTGCGTAGAGGAGTGGTCACTACAATATAATTTAAAAACCCTGAACTGGTCTGAATCGCACCAAAAAATGTACCTGGACTGCATAGAGGAGTGGTCACCACAATAAAATATAAAAACCCTCCACGGGTCTGTATTGCACCAAAAAATGTACCTGGACTGCGTAGAGGAGTGGTCACCACAATATAATTTAAAAACCCTGAACTGGTCTGAATCGCACCAAAAAATGTACCTGGACTGCGTAGAGGAGTGGTCACCACAATATAATTTAAAAACCCTCCACGGGTCTGTAATGCACCAAAAAATGTATCTGGACTGCGTAGAGGAATGGTCACCATAATATAATTTAACAACCCTTAACTGGTCTGAATCGCACCAAAAAATGTACCTGGACTGCGTAGAGTAGTGGTCACCACAATATAATTTAAAAACCCTCAACTGGTCTGAATCGCACTAAAAAAATGTACCTGGACTGCATAGAGGAGTGGTCACCACAATATAATTTAAAAACCCTGAACTGGTCTGAATCGCACCAAAAAATGTACCTGGACTGAGTAGAGGAGTGGTCACAACAATATAATTTAAAAACCCTCAACTGGTCTGAATCGCACTAAAAAAATGTACCTGGACTGCATAGAGGAGTGGTCACCACAATATAATTTAAAAACCCTGAACTGGTCTGAATCGCACCAAAAAATGTACCTGGACTGCGTAGAGGAGTGGTCACAACAATATAATTTAACAACCCTCAACTGGTTTGAATCCACCAAAAATGTACCTTCACTGCGTATAGGAGTGGTCACCACAATATAATTTAACAACCCTCAACTGGTCTGAATCGCACCAAAAAATGTACCTGGACTGCGTAGAGGAGTGGTCACCACAATATAATTTAAAGACCCTGAACTGGTCTGAATCGCACCAAAAAATGCACCTGTACTGCGTAGAGGAGTGATCACCACAATATAATTTAAAAACCCTGAACTGGTCTGAATCGCACCAAAAAATGTACCTGGACTGCGTAGAGGAGTGGTCACCACAATATAATTTAAAAACCCTGAACTGGTCTGAATCGCACCAAAAAATGTACCTGGACTGCGTAGAGGAGTGGTCACCACAATATAATTTAAAAACCCTGAACTGGTCTGAATCGCACCAAAAAATGTACCTGGACTGCGTAGAGGAGTGGTCACTACAATATAATTTAAAAACCCTGAACTGGTCTGAATCGCACCAAAAAATGTACCTGGACTGCATAGAGGAGTGGTCACCACAATAAAATATAAAAACCCTCCACGGGTCTGTATTGCACCAAAAAATGTACCTGGACTGCGTAGAGGAGTGGTCACCACAATATAATTTAAAAACCCTGAACTGGTCTGAATCGCACCAAAAAATGTACCTGGACTGCGTAGAGGAGTGGTCACCACAATATAATTTAAAAACCCTCCACGGGTCTGTAATGCACCAAAAAATGTATCTGGACTGCGTAGAGGAATGGTCACCATAATATAATTTAACAACCCTTAACTGGTCTGAATCGCACCAAAAAATGTACCTGGACTGCGTAGAGGAGTGGTCACCACAATATAATTTAAAAACCCTGAACTGGTCTGAATCGCACCAAAAAATGTACCTGGACTGCATAGAGGAGTGGTCACCACAATATAATTTAAAAACCCTGAACTGGTCTGAATCGCACCAAAAAATGTACCTGGACTGCGTAGAGGAGTGGTCACTACAATATAATTTAAAAACCCTGAACTGGTCTGAATCGCACCAAAAAATGTACCTGGACTGCATAGAGGAGTGGTCACCACAATAAAATATAAAAACCCTCCACGGGTCTGTATTGCACCAAAAAATGTACCTGGACTGCGTAGAGGAGTGGTCACCACAATATAATTTAAAAACCCTCCACGGGTCTGTAATGCACCAAAAAATGTATCTGGACGGCGTAGAGGAATGGTCACCATAATATAATTTAACAACCCTTAACTGGTCTGAATCGCACCAAAAAATGTACCTGGACTGCATAGAGGAGTGGTCACCACAAAATAATTTAAAAACCCTGAACTGGTCTGAATCGCACCAAAAAATGTACCTGGACTGCGTAGAGGAGTGGTCACAACAATATAATTTAACAACCCTCAACTGGTTTGAATCCCACCAAAAAATGTACCTTCACTGCGTATAGGAGTGGTCACCACAATATAATTTAACAACCCTGAACTGGTCTGAATCGCACCAAAAAATGTACCTGGACTGCGTAGAGGAGTGGTCACCACAATATAATTTAACAACCCTGAACTGGTCTGAATCGCACCAAAAAATGTACCTGGACTGCGTAGAGGAGTGGTCACCACAATATAATTTAAAAACCCTGAACTGGTCTGAATCGCACCAAAAAATTCACCTGGACTGCGTAGAGGAGTGGTCACAACAATATAATTTAACAACCCTCAACTGGTTTGAATCCCACCAAAAAATGTACCTTCACTGAGTATAGGAGTGGTCACCACAATATAATTTAACAACCCTCAACTGGTCTGAATCGCACCAAAAAATGTACCTGGACTGCGTAGAGGAGTGGTCACCACAATATAATTTAAAAACCCTCAACTGGTCTGAATCGCACTAAAAAAATGTACCTGGACTGCATAGAGGAGTGGTCACCAAAATATAATTTAAAAACCCTGAACTGGTCTGAATCGCACCAAAAAATGTACCTGGACTGCGTAGAGGAGTGGTCACAACAATATAATTTAACAACCCTCAACTGGTTTGAATCCCACCAAAAAATGTACCTTCACTGCGTATAGGAATGGTCACCACAATATAATTTAACAACCCTCAACTGGTCTGAATCGCACCAAAAAATGTACCTGGACTGCGTAGAGGAGTGGTCACCACAATATAATTTAAAGACCCTGAACTGGTCTGAATCGCACCAAAAAATGCACCTGTACTGCGTAGAGGAGTGATCACCACAATATAATTTAAAAACCCTGAACTGGTCTGAATCGCACCAAAAAATGTACCTGGACTGCGTAGAGGAGTGATCACCACAATATAATTTAAAAACCCTGAACTGGTCTGAATCGCACCAAAAAATGTACCTGGACTGCGTAGAGGAGTGGTCACCACAATATAATTTAAAAACCCTGAACTGGTCTGAATCGCACCAAAAAATGTACCTGGACTGCGTAGAGGAGTGGTCACTACAATATAATTTAAAAACCCTGAACTGGTCTGAATCGCACCAAAAAATGTACCTGGACTGCATAGAGGAGTGGTCACCACAATAAAATATAAAAACCCTCCACGGGTCTGTATTGCACCAAAAAATGTACCTGGACTGCGTAGAGGAGTGGTCACCACAATATAATTTAAAAATCCTGAACTGGTCTGAATCGCACCAAAAAATGTACCTGGACTGCGTAGAGGAGTGGTCACCACAATATAATTTAAAAACCCTCCACGGGTCTGTAATGCACCAAAAAATGTATCTGGACTGCGTAGAGGAATGGTCACCATAATATAATTTAACAACCCTTAACTGGTCTGAATCGCACCAAAAAATGTACCTGGACTGCGTAGAGTAGTGGTCACCACAATATAATTTAAAAACCCTCAACTGGTCTGAATCGCACTAAAAAAATGTACCTGGACTGCTTAGAGGAGTGGTCACCACAATATAATTTAAAAACCCTGAACTGGTCTGAATCGCACCAAAAAATGTACCTGGACTGCGTAGAGGAGTGGTCACAACAATATAATTTAAAAACCCTGCACTGGTCTGAATCGCACCAAAAAATGTACCTGGACTGCGTAGAGGAGTGGTCACTACAATATAATTTAAAAACCCTGAACTGGTCTGAATCGCACCAAAAAATGTACCTGGACTGCATAGAGGAGTGGTCACCACAATAAAATATAAAAACCCTCCACGGGTCTGTATTGCACCAAAAAATGTACCTGGACTGCGTAGAGGAGTGGTCACCACAATATAATTTAAAAACCCTCCACGGGTCTGTAATGCACCAAAAAATGTATCTGGACGGCGTAGAGGAATGGTCACCATAATATAATTTAACAACCCTTAACTGGTCTGAATCGCACCAAAAAATGTACCTGGACTGCATAGAGGAGTGGTCACCACAATATAATTTAAAAACCCTGAACTGGTCTGAATCGCACCAAAAAATGTACCTGGACTGCGTAGAGGAGTGGTCACAACAATATAATTTAACAACCCTCAACTGGTTTGAATCCCACCAAAAAATGTACCTTCACTGCGTATAGGAGTGGTCACCACAATATAATTTAACAACCCTGAACTGGTCTGAATCGCACCAAAAAATGTACCTGGACTGCGTAGAGGAGTGGTCACCACAATATAATTTAACAACCCTGAACTGGTCTGAATCGCACCAAAAAATGTACCTGGACTGCGTAGAGGAGTGGTCACCACAATATAATTTAAAAACCCTGAACTGGTCTGAATCGCACCAAAAAATTCACCTGGACTGCGTAGAGGAGTGGTCACAACAATATAATTTAACAACCCTCAACTGGTTTGAATCCCACCAAAAAATGTACCTTCACTGAGTATAGGAGTGGTCACCACAATATAATTTAACAACCCTCAACTGGTCTGAATCGCACCAAAAAATGTACCTGGACTGCGTAGAGGAGTGGTCACCACAATATAATTTAAAAACCCTCAACTGGTCTGAATCGCACTAAAAAAATGTACCTGGACTGCATAGAGGAGCGGTCACCAAAATATAATTTAAAAACCCTGAACTGGTCTGAATCGCACCAAAAAATGTACCTGGACTGCGTAGAGGAGTGGTCACAACAATATAATTTAACAACCCTCAACTGGTTTAAATCCCACCAAAAAATGTACCTTCACTGCGTATAGGAGTGGTCACCACAATATAATTTAACAACCCTCAACTGGTCTGAATCGCACCAAAAAATGTACCTGGACTGCGTAGAGGAGTGGTCACCACAATATAATTTAAAGACCCTGAACTGGTCTGAATCGCACCAAAAAATGCACCTGTACTGCGTAGAGGAGTGATCACCACAATATAATTTAAAAACCCTGAACTGGTCTGAATCGCACCAAAAAATGTACCTGGACTGCGTAGAGGAGTGGTCACCACAATATAATTTAAAAACCCTGAACTGGTCTGAATCGCACCAAAAAATGTACCTGGACTGCGTAGAGGAGTGGTCACCACAATATAATTTAAAAACCCTGAACTGGTCTGAATCGCACCAAAAAATGTACCTGGACTGCGTAGAGGAGTGGTCACTACAATATAATTTAAAAACCCTGAACTGGTCTGAATCGCACCAAAAAATGTACCTGGACTGCATAGAGGAGTGGTCACCACAATAAAATATAAAAACCCTCCACGGGTCTGTATTGCACCAAAAAATGTACCTGGACTGCGTAGAGGAGTGGTCACCACAATATAATTTAAAAACCCTGAACTGGTCTGAATCGCACCAAAAAATGTACCTGGACTGCGTAGAGGAGTGGTCACCACAATATAATTTAAAAACCCTCCACGGGTCTGTAATGCACCAAAAAATGTATCTGGACTGCGTAGAGGAATGGTCACCATAATATAATTTAACAACCCTTAACTGGTCTGAATCGCACCAAAAAATGTACCTGGACTGCGTAGAGTAGTGGTCACCACAATATAATTTAAAAACCCTCAACTGGTCTGAATCGCACTAAAAAAATGTACCTGGACTGCATAGAGGAGTGGTCACCACAATATAATTTAAAAACCCTGAACTGGTCTGAATCGCACCAAAAAATGTACCTGGACTGCGTAGAGGAGTGGTCACAACAATATAATTTAACAACCCTCAACTGGTTTGAATCCCACCAAAAAATGCACCTTCACTGCGTATAGGAGTGGTCACCACAATATAATTTAACAACCCTCAACTGGTCTGAATCGCACCAAAAAATGTACCTGGACTGCGTAGAGGAGTGGTCACCACAATATAATTTAAAGACCCTGAACTGGTCTGAATCGCACCAAAAAATGCACCTGTACTGCGTAGAGGAGTGATCACCACAATATAATTTAAAAACCCTGAACTGGTCTGAATCGCACCAAAAAATGTACCTGGACTGCGTAGAGGAGTGGTCACCACAATATAATTTAAAAACCCTGAACTGGTCTGAATCGCACCAAAAAATGTACCTGGACTGCGTAGAGGAGTGGTCACCACAATATAATTTAAAAACCCTGAACTGGTCTGAATCGCACCAAAAAATGTACCTGGACTGCGTAGAGGAGTGGTCACTACAATATAATTTAAAAACCCTGAACTGGTCTGAATCGCACCAAAAAATGTACCTGGACTGCATAGAGGAGTGGTCACCACAATAATATATAAAAACGCTCCACGGGTCTGTATTGCACCAAAAAATGTACCTGGACTGCGTAGAGGAGTGGTCACCACAATATAATTTAAAAACCCTGAACTGGTCTGAATCGCACCAAAAAATGTACCTGGACTGCGTAGAGGAGTGGTCACCACAATATAATTTAAAAACCCTCCACGGGTCTGTAATGCACCAAAAAATGTATCTGGACTGCGTAGAGGAATGGTCACCATAATATAATTTAACAACCCTTAACTGGTCTGAATCGCACCAAAAAATGTACCTGGACTGCGTAGAGTAGTGGTCACTACAATATAATTTAAAAACCCTCAACTGGTCTGAATCGCACTAAAAAAATGTACCTGGACTGCATAGAGGAGTGGTCACCACAATATAATTTAAAAACCCTGAACTGGTCTGAATCGCACCAAAAAATGTACCTGGACTGCGTAGAGGAGTGGTCACAACAATATAATTTAACAACCCTCAACTGGTTTGAATCCCACCAAAAAATGTACCTTCACTGCGTATAGGAGTGGTCACCACAATATAATTTAACAACCCTCAACTGGTCTGAATCGCACCAAAAAATGTACCTGGACTGCGTAGAGGAGTCGTCACCACAATATAATTTAAAGACCCTGAACTGGTCTGAATCGCACCAAAAAATGCACCTGTACTGCGTAGAGGAGTGATCACCACAATATAATTTAAAAACCCTGAACTGGTCTGAATCGCACCAAAAAATGTACCTGGACTGCGTAGAGGAGTGGTCACCACAATATAATTTAAAAACCCTGAACTGGTCTGAATCGCACCAAAAAATGTACCTGGACTGCGTAGAGGAGTGGTCACCACAATATAATTTATAAACCCTGAACTGGTCTGAATCGCACCAAAAAATGTACCTGGACTGCGTAGAGGAGTGGTCACTACAATATAATTTAAAAACCCTGAACTGGTCTGAATCGCACCAAAAAATGTACCTGGACTGCATAGAGGAGTGGTCACCACAATAAAATATAAAAACCCTCCACGGGTCTGTATTGCACCAAAAAATGTACCTGGACTGCGTAGAGGAGTGGTCACCACAATATAATTTAAAAACCCTGAACTGGTCTGAATCGCACCAAAAAATGTACCTGGACTGCGTATAGGAGTGGTCACCACAATATAATTTAAAAACCCTCCACGGGTCTGTAATGCACCAAAAAATGTATCTGGACTGCGTAGAGGAATGGTCACCATAATATAATTTAATAACCCTTATCTGGTCTGAATCGCACCAAAAAATGTACCTGGACTGCGTAGAGGAGTGGTCACCACAATATAATTTAAAAACCCTGAACTGGTCTGAATCGCACCAAAAAATTCACCTGGACTGCGTAGAGGAGTGGTCACAACAATATAATTTAACAACCCTCAACTGGTTTGAATCCCACCAAAAAATGTACCTGGACTGCGTAGAGTAGTGGTCACCACAATATAATTTAAAAACCCTCAACTGGTCTGAATCGCACTAAAAAAAATGTACCTGGACTGCATAGAGGAGTGGTCACCACAATATAATTTAAAAACCCTGAACTGGTCTGAATCGCACCAAAAAATGTACCTGGACTGCGTAGAGGAGTGGTCACAACAATATAATTTAACAACCCTCAACTGGTTTGAATCCCACCAAAAAATGTACCTTCACTGCGTATAGGAGTGGTCACCACAATATAATTTAACAACCCTCAACTGGTCTGAATCGCACCAAAAAATGTACCTGGACTGCGTAGAGGAGTGGTCACCACAATATAATTTAAAGACCCTGAACTGGTCTGAATCGCACCAAAAAATGCACCTGTACTGCGTAGAGGAGTGATCACCACAATATAATTTAAAAACCCTGAACTGGTCTGAATCGCACCAAAAAATGTACCTGGACTGCGTAGAGGAGTGGTCACCACAATATAATTTAAAAACCCTGAACTGGTCTGAATCGCACCAAAAAATGTACCTGGACTGCGTAGAGGAGTGGTCACCACAATATAATTTAAAAACCCTGAACTGGTCTGAATCGCACCAAAAAATGTACCTGGACTGCGTAGAGGAGTGGTCACTACAATATAATTTAAAAACCCTGAACTGGTCTGAATCGCACCAAAAAATGTACCTGGACTGCATAGAGGAGTGGTCACCACAATAAAATATAAAAACCCTCCACGGGTCTGTATTGCACCAAAAAATGTACCTGGACTGCGTAGAGGAGTGGTCACCACAATATAATTTAAAAACCCTGAACTGGTCTGAATCGCACCAAAAAATGTACCTGGACTGCGTAGAGGAGTGGTCACCACAATATAATTTAAAAACCCTCCACGGGTCTGTAATGCACCAAAAAATGTATCTGGACTGCGTAGAGGAATGGTCACCATAATATAATTTAACAACCCTTAACTGGTCTGAATCGCACCAAAAAATGTACCTGGACTGCGTAGAGTAGTGGTCACCACAATATAATTTAAAAACCCTCAACTGGTCTGAATCGCACTAAAAAAATGTACCTGGACTGCATAGAGGAGTGGTCACCACAATATAATTTAAAAACCCTGAACTGGTCTGAATCGCACCAAAAAATGTACCTGGACTGCGTAGAGGAGTGGTCACAACAATATAATTTAACAACCCTCAACTGGTTTCAATCCCACCAAAAAATGTACCTTCACTGCGTATAGGAGTGGTCACCACAATATAATTTAACAACCCTCAACTGGTCTGAATCGCACCAAAAAATGTACCTGGACTGCGTAGAGGAGTGGTCACCACAATATAATTTAAAGACCCTGAACTGGTCTGAATCGCACCAAAAAATGCACCTGTACTGCGTAGAGGAGTGATCACCACAATATAATTTAAAAACCCTGAACTGGTGTGAATCGCACCAAAAAATGTACCTGGACTGCGTAGAGGAGTGGTCACCACAATATAATTTAAAAACCCTGAACTGGTCTGAATCGCACCAAAAAATGTACCTGGACTGCGTAGAGGAGTGGTCACCACAATATAATTTAAAAACCCTGAACTGGTCTGAATCGCACCAAAAAATGTACCTGGACTGCGCAGAGGAGTGGTCACTACAATATAATTTAAAAACCCTGAACTGGTCTGAATCGCACCAAAAAATGTACCTGGACTGCATAGAGGAGTGGTCACCACAATAAAATATAAAAACCCTCCACGGGTCTGTATTGCACCAAAAAATGTACCTGGACTGCGTAGAGGAGTGGTCACCACAATATAATTTAAAAACCCTGAACTGGTCTGAATCGCACCAAAAAATGTACCTGGACTGCGTAGAGGAGTGGTCACCACAATATAATTTAAAAACCCTCCACGGGTCTGTAATGCACCAAAAAATGTATCTGGACTGCGTAGAGGAATGGTCACCATAATATAATTTAACAACCCTTAACTGGTCTGAATCGCACCAAAAAATGTACCTGGACTGCGTAGAGGAGTGGTCACCACAATATAATTTAAAAACCCTGAACTGGTCTGAATCGCACCAAAAAATGTACCTGGACTGCATAGAGGAGTGGTCACCACAATATAATTTAAAAACCCTGAACTGGTCTGAATCGCACCAAAAAATGTACCTGGACTGCGTAGAGGAGTGGTCACTACAATATAATTTAAAAACCCTGAACTGGTCTGAATCGCACCAAAAAATGTACCTGGACTGCATAGAGGAGTGGTCACCACAATAAAATATAAAAACCCTCCACGGGTCTGTATTGCACCAAAAAATGTACCTGGACTGCGTAGAGGAGTGGTCACCACAATATAATTTAAAAACCCTCCACGGGTCTGTAATGCACCAAAAAATGTATCTGGACGGCGTAGAGGAATGGTCACCATAATATAATTTAACAACCCTTAACTGGTCTGAATCGCACCAAAAAATGTACCTGGACTGCATAGAGGAGTGGTCACCACAATATAATTTAAAAACCCTGAACTGGTCTGAATCGCACCAAAAAATGTACCTGGACTGCGTAGAGGAGTGGTCACCACAATACAATTTAACAACCCTCAACTGGTCTGAATCGCACCAAAAAATGTACCTGGACTGCGTAGAGTAGTGGTCACCACAATATAATTTAAAAACCCTCAACTGGTCTAAATCGCACTAAAAAAATGTACCTGGACTGCATAGAGGAGTGGTCACAACAATATAATTTAACAACCCTCAACTGGTTTGAATCCCACCAAAAAATGTACCTTCACTGCGTATAGGAGTGGTCACCACAATATAATTTAACAACCCTCAACTGGTCTGAATCGCACCAAAAAATGTACCTGGACTGCATAGAGGAGTGGTCACCACAATATAATTTAAAAACCCTGAACTGGTCTGAATCGCACCAAAAAATGTACCTGGACTGCGTAGAGGAGTGGTCACCACAATATAATTTAACAACCCTCAACTGGTCTGAATCGCACCAAAAAATGTACCTGGACTGCGTAGAGGAGTGGTCACCACAATATAATTTAAAGACCCTGAACTGGTCTGAATCGCACCAAAAAATGCACCTGTACTGCGTAGAGGAGTGGTCACCACAATATAATTTAAAAACCCTGAACTGGTCTGAATCGCACCAAAAAATGCACCTGGACTGCGTAGAGGACTGATCACCACAATATAATTTAAAAACCCTGAACTGGTCTGAATCGCACCAAAAAATGTACCTGGACTGCGTAGAGGAGTGGTCACCACAATATAATTTAAAAACCCTGAACTGGTCTGAATCGCACCAAAAAATGTACCTGGACTGCATAGAGGAGTGGTCACCACAATAAAATATAAAAACCCTACACGGGTCTGTATTGCACCAAAAATGTACCTGGACTGCGTAGAGGAGTGGTCACCACAATATAATTTAAAAACCCTGAACTAGTCTGAATCGCACCAAAAAAGTACCTGGACTGCGTAGAGGAGTGGTCACCACAATATAATTTAAAAACCCTCCACGGGTCTGTAATGCACCAAAAAATGTATCTGGACGGCGTAGAGGAATGGTCACCATAATATAATTTAACAACCCTCAACTGGTCTGAATCGCACCAAAAAATGTACCTGGACTGCGTAGAGGAGTGGTCACCACAATATAATTTAACAACCCTCAACTGGTCTGAATCGCACCAAAAAATGTACCTGGACTGCGTAGAGGAGTGGTCACCACAATATAATTTAAAAACCCTGAACTGGTCTGAATCGCACCAAAAAATGCACCTGGACTGCGTAGAGGAGTGGTCACCACAATATAATTTAAAAACCCTGAACTGGTCTGAATCGCACCAAAAAATGCACCTGGACTGCGTAGAGGAGTGATCACCACAATATAATTTAAAAGCCCTGAATTGGTCTGAATCGCACCAAAAAATGTACCTGGACTGCGTAGAGGAGTGGTCACCACAATATAATTTAAAAACCCTGAACTGGTCTGAATCGCACCAAAAAATGTACCTGGACTGCTTAGAGGAGTGGTCACCACAATATAATTTAAAAACCCTGAACTGTTCTGAATCGCACCAAAAAATGTACCTAGACTGCGTAGAGGAGTGGTCACTACAATATAATTTAAAAACCCTGAACTGGTCTGAATCGCACCAAAAAATGTACCTGGACTGCGTAGAGGAGTGGTCACCACAATATAATTTAAAAACCCTCCACGGGTCTGTAATGCTTCAAAAAATGTATCTGGACGGCGTAGAGGAATGGTCACCATAATATAATTTAACAACCCTTAACTGGTATGAATCGCACCAAAAAATGTAGCTGGACTGCGTAGAAGAATGGTCACCACAATATAATCTAAAAACCCTGAAATGGTCTGAATCGCACCAAAAAATGTACCTGGACTGCATAGAGGAGTAGTCACCACAATATAATTTAAAAACCCTGAACTGGTCTAAATCGCACCAAAAAATGTACCTGGACTGCGTAGAGGAGTGGTCACCACAATATAATTTAAAAACCCTGAACTGGTCTGAATCGCACCAAAAAATTTACCTAGACTGCGTAGAGGAGTGGTCACCACAATATAATTTAACAACCCTCAACTGGTCTGAATCGCACCAAAAAATGTACCTGGACTACATAGAGGAGTGGTCACCACAATATAATTTAAAAGCCCTGAACTGGACTGAATCGAACCAAAAAATGTACCTGGACTGCGTAGAGGAGTGGTCACCACAATATAATTTAAAAACCCTGAACTGGTCTGAATCGCACCAAAAAATGTACCTGGACTGCTTAGAGAAGTTGTCACCACAATATAATTTAAAAACCCTGAACTGGTCTGAATCGCACCAAAAAATGTACCTGGACTGCATAGAGGAGTGGTCACCACAATATAATATAAAAACCCTCCACGGGTCTGTATTGCACGAAAAAATGTACCTGGACTGCATAGAGGAGTGGTCACCACAATATAATATAAAAACCCTCCACGGGTCTGTATTGCACCAAAAAATGTACCTGGACTGCGTAGAGGAGTGGTCACCACAATATAATTTAAAAACCCTGAACTGGTCTGAATCGCACCAAAAAATGTACCTGGACTGCATAGAGGAGTGGTCACCACAATATAATTTAAAAACCCTCCACGGGTCTGTATTGCTCCAAAAAATGTATCTGGACTGCGTAGAGGAGTGGTCACCACAATATAACTTAACAACCCTGAACTGGTCTGAATCGTACCCAAAAATGTACCTGGACTGCGTAGAGGAATGGTCACCACAATATAATCTAAAAACCCTGAACTGGTCTGAATCGCACCAAAAAATGTACCTGGACTGCGTAGAGGAGTGGTCACCACAATATAATTTAAAAACCCTGAACTGGTCTGAATCGCACCAAAAAATGTACCTGGACTGCGTAGAGGAGTGGTCACCACAATATAATTTAAAAACCCTGAACTGGTCTGAATCGCACCAAAAAATGTACCTGGTCTGCGTAGAGGAGTGGTCACCACAATGTAATTTAAAAACTCTGAACTGGTCTGAATCGCACCAAAAAATGTACCTGGGCTGCGTAGAGGAGTGGTCACCACAATATAATTTAACAACCCTCAACTGGTCTGAATCGCACTAAAAAAATGTACCTGGACTGCATAGAGGAGTGGTCACCACAATATAATTTAAAAACCCTGAACTGGTCTGAATCGCACCAAAAAATGTACCTGGACTGCGGAGATGAGTGGTCACAACAATATAATTTAACAACCCTCAACTGGTTTGAATCCCACCAAAAAATGTACCTTCACTGCGTATAGGAGTGGTCACCACAATATAATTTAACAACCCTCAACTGGTCTGAATCGCACCAAAAAATGTACCTGGACTGCATAGAGGAGTGGTCATCACAATATAATTTAAAAACCCTTAACTGGTCTGAATCGCACCAAAAAATGTACCTGGACTGCGTAGAGGAGTGGTCACCACAATATAATTTAACAACCCTCAACTGGTCTGAATCGCACCAAAAAATGTACCTGGACTGCGTAGAGGAGTGGTCACCACAATATAATTTAAAAACCCTGAACTGGTCTGAATCGCACAAAAAATTGCACCTGGACTGCGTAGAGGAGTGGTCACCACAATATAATTTAAAAACCCTGAACTGGTCTGAATCGCACCAAAAAATGCACCTGAACTGCGTAGAGGAGTGATCACCACAATATAATTTAAAAACCCTGAACTGGTCTGAATCGCACCAAAAAATGTCCCTGGACTGCGTAGAGGAGTGGTCACCACATTATAATTTAAAAACCCTGAACTGGTCTGAATCGCACCAAAAAATGTACCTGGACTGCGTAGAGGAGTGGTCACCACAATATAATTTAAAAACTCTGAACTGGTCTGAATCGCACCAAAAAATGTACCTGGACTGCGTAGAGGAGTGGTCACTACAATATAATTTAAAAACCCTGAACTGGTCTGAATCGCACCAAAAATTGTACCTGGACTGCATAGAGGAGTGGTCACCACAATATAATTTAAAAACCCTGAACTGGTCTGAATCGCACCAAAAAATTTACCTAGACTGCGTAGAGGAGTGGTCACCACAATATAATTTAACAACCCTCAACTGGTCTGAATCGCACCAAAAAATGTACCTGGACTACATAGAGGAGTGGTCACCACAATATAATTTAAAAGCCCTGAACTGGACTGAATCGAACCAAAAAATGTACCTGGACTGCGTAGAGGAGTGGTCACCACAATATAATTTAAAAACCCTGAACTGGTCTGAATCGCACCAAAAAATGTACCTGGACTGCTTAGAGAAGTTGTCACCACAATATAATTTAAAAACCCTGAACTGGTCTGAATCGCACCAAAAAATGTACCTGGACTGCATAGAGGAGTGGTCACCACAATATAATATAAAAACCCTCCACGGGTCTGTATTGCACGAAAAAATGTACCTGGACTGCATAGAGGAGTGGTCACCACAATATAATATAAAAACCCTCCACGGGTCTGTATTGCACCAAAAAATGTACCTGGACTGCGTAGAGGAGTGGTCACCACAATATAATTTAAAAACCCTGAACTGGTCTGAATCGCACCAAAAAATGTACCTGGACTGCATAGAGGAGTGGTCACCACAATATAATTTAAAAACCCTCCACGGGTCTGTATTGCTCCAAAAAATGTATCTGGACTGCGTAGAGGAGTGGTCACCACAATATAACTTAACAACCCTGAACTGGTCTGAATCGTACCCAAAAATGTACCTGGACTGCGTAGAGGAATGGTCACCACAATATAATCTAAAAACCCTGAACTGGTCTGAATCGCACCAAAAAATGTACCTGGACTGCGTAGAGGAGTGGTCACCACAATATAATTTAAAAACCCTGAACTGGTCTGAATCGCACCAAAAAATGTACCTGGACTGCGTAGAGGAGTGGTCACCACAATATAATTTAAAAACCCTGAACTGGTCTGAATCGCACCAAAAAATGTACCTGGTCTGCGTAGAGGAGTGGTCACCACAATGTAATTTAAAAACTCTGAACTGGTCTGAATCGCACCAAAAAATGTACCTGGGCTGCGTAGAGGAGTGGTCACCACAATATAATTTAACAACCCTCAACTGGTCTGAATCGCACTAAAAAAATGTACCTGGACTGCATAGAGGAGTGGTCACCACAATATAATTTAAAAACCCTGAACTGGTCTGAATCGCACCAAAAAATGTACCTGGACTGCGGAGATGAGTGGTCACAACAATATAATTTAACAACCCTCAACTGGTTTGAATCCCACCAAAAAATGTACCTTCACTGCGTATAGGAGTGGTCACCACAATATAATTTAACAACCCTCAACTGGTCTGAATCGCACCAAAAAATGTACCTGGACTGCATAGAGGAGTGGTCATCACAATATAATTTAAAAACCCTTAACTGGTCTGAATCGCACCAAAAAATGTACCTGGACTGCGTAGAGGAGTGGTCACCACAATATAATTTAACAACCCTCAACTGGTCTGAATCGCACCAAAAAATGTACCTGGACTGCGTAGAGGAGTGGTCACCACAATATAATTTAAAAACCCTGAACTGGTCTGAATCGCACAAAAAATTGCACCTGGACTGCGTAGAGGAGTGGTCACCACAATATAATTTAAAAACCCTGAACTGGTCTGAATCGCACCAAAAAATGCACCTGAACTGCGTAGAGGAGTGATCACCACAATATAATTTAAAAACCCTGAACTGGTCTGAATCGCACCAAAAAATGTCCCTGGACTGCGTAGAGGAGTGGTCACCACATTATAATTTAAAAACCCTGAACTGGTCTGAATCGCACCAAAAAATGTACCTGGACTGCGTAGAGGAGTGGTCACCACAATATAATTTAAAAACTCTGAACTGGTCTGAATCGCACCAAAAAATGTACCTGGACTGCGTAGAGGAGTGGTCACTACAATATAATTTAAAAACCCTGAACTGGTCTGAATCGCACCAAAAATTGTACCTGGACTGCATAGAGTAGTGGTCACCACAATATAATTTAAAAACCCTGAACTGGTCTGAATCGCACCAAAAAATGTACCTGGACTGCATAGAGGAGTGGTCACCACAATAAAATATAAAAACCCTCCACGGGTCTGTATTGCACCAAAAAATGTACCTGTACTGCATAGAGAAGTGGTCACCACAATATAATTTAAAAACCCTGAACTGGTCTGAATCGCACCAAAAAATGTCCCTGGACTGCGTAGAGGAGTGGTCACCACATTATAATTTAAAAACCCTGAACTGGTCTGAATCGCACCAAAAAATGTACCTGGACTGCGTAGAGGAGTGGTCACCACAATATAATTTAAAAACTCTGAACTGGTCTGAATCGCACCAAAAAATGTACCTGGACTGCGTAGAGGAGTGGTCACTACAATATAATTTAAAAACCCTGAACTGGTCTGAATCGCACCAAAAATTGTACCTGGACTGCATAGAGTAGTGGTCACCACAATATAATTTAAAAACCCTGAACTGGTCTGAATCGCACCAAAAAATGTACCTGGACTGCGTAGAGGAATGGCCACCACAATATAATCTAAAAACCCTCCACGGGTCTGTAATGCACCAAAAAATGTATCTGGACTGCGTAGAGGAGTGGTCACCACAATATAATTTAACAACCCTTAACTGGTCTGAATCGCACCAAAAAATGTACCTGGACTGCGTAGAGGAATGGTCACCACAATATAATCTAAAAACCCTGAACTGGTCTGAATCGCACCAAAAAAATGTACCTGGACTGCGTAGAGGAGTGCTCACCACAATATAATTTAAAAACCCTGAACTGGTCTGAATCGCACCAAAAAATGTACCTGGACTGCGTAGAGGAATGGCCACCACATTATAATCTAAAAACCCTGAAATGGTCTGAATCGCACCAAAAAATGTACCTGGACTGCGTAGAGGAGTGGTCACCACAATATAATTTAAAACCCTGAACCGGTCTGAATCGCACCAAAAAATGTACCTGGACTGCGGAGAGGATTGGTCACCACAATATAATTTAAAAACCCTGAACTGGTCTGAATCACACCAAAAAATGTACCTGGACTGCGTAGAGGAGTGCTCACCACAATATAATTTAACAACCCTCAACCGGTCTGAATCGCACCAAAAAAATGTACCTGGACTGCGTAGAGGAGTGGTCACCTCAATATAATTTAAAAACCCTCCACGGGTCTGTAATGCACCAAAAAATGTATCTGGACTGCGTAGAGTGGTCACCACAATATAATTTAAAATCCCTGAACTGGTCTGAATCGCACCAAAAAATGTACCTGGACTGCATAGAGGAGTGGTCACCACAATATAATATAAAAACCCTCCACGGGTCTGTATTGCACCAAAAAATGTACCTGGACTGCGTAGAGTGGTCACCACAATATAATTTAAAAACCCTGAACTGGTCTGAATCGCACCAAAAAATGTACCTGGACTGCATACAGGAGTGGTCACCACAATATAATTTAAAAACCCTCCACGGGTCTGTATTGCTCCAAAAAATGTATCTGGACTGCGTAGAGGAGTGCTCACCACAATATAATTTAACAACCCTCAACCGGTCTGAATCGCACCAAAAAAATGTACCTGGACTGCGTAGAGGAGTGGTCACCTCAATATAATTTAAAAACCCTCCACGGGTCTGTAATGCACCAAAAAATGTATCTGGACTGCGTAGAGTGGTCACCACAATATAATTTAAAATCCCTGAACTGGTCTGAATCGCACCAAAAAATGTACCTGGACTGCATAGAGGAGTGGTCACCACAATATAATATAAAAACCCTCCACGGGTCTGTATTGCACCAAAAAATGTACCTGGACTGCGTAGAGTGGTCACCACAATATAATTTAAAAACCCTGAACTGGTCTGAATCGCACCAAAAAATGTACCTGGACTGCATACAGGAGTGGTCACCACAATATAATTTAAAAACCCTCCACGGGTCTGTATTGCTCCAAAAAATGTATCTGGACTGCGTAGAGGAGTGGTCACCACA
>NW_027447875.1:0-22143 GCF_038048845.1 Mixophyes fleayi | reverse complement strand
TTACTAATGTTTTACTTATTATTATTTTTATTTTTATTTTCATACTTATTTTTATACTTATTTTTATACTTATTCTTATTTTTATACTTATTTTTATACTTATTTTTATATATATTTTTTTTTTATTTTTATACTTATTTTTATACTTATTCTTATTTTTATTCTTATTTTTATACTTATTCTTATTTTTATAATTATTTTTATACTTATTCTTATTTTTATTCTTATTTTTATACTTATTCTTATTTTTATACTTTTTTTATTTATATATATTTTTTATTTTTATACTTATTTTTATACTTATTCTTATTTTATACTTATTTTTATACTAATTCTTATTTTTATTCTTATTTTTATACTTATTCTTATTTTTATACTTATTTTTATACTTATTCTTATTTTTATTCTTATTTTTATACTTATTTTTATACTTATTTATATACTTATTCATATTTTTATACTTTTTTTTATACTTATTCTTATTTTTATTCTTATTTTTATACTTATTTTTATACTTATTTATATACTTATTCTTATTTTTATTTTTATTCTTATTTTTATACTTATTCTTATTATTATAATTATTTTTATACTTATTTTTATTTTTATACTTATATATACTTATTCTTAATTTTTTTTTTATTCTTATTTTATACTTATTTTTATACTTATTCTTATTTTTATTCTTATTTTTATACTTATTCTTATTTTTTACTATTTTTTTTACTTATTCTTATTTTTATACTTATTCTTATACTTATTCTTATTTTCATACTTATTTTTATACTTATTCTTATTTTATACTTATTTTTATATATAATTTTTTTTTTATTTTTATACTTATTTTTATACTTATTCTTATTTTTATTCTTATTTTTATACTTATTTTTATACTTATTCTTATTTTTATACTTATTTTTATACTTATTTTTATACTTATTATTATTTTTTTTTATACCTATTTTTATACTTATTGTTATTTTTATACTTAATTTTATACTTATTTTTATACATATTCTTATTTTTATTTTTATTCTTATTTTTATACTTATTTTTATACTTATTTTTTTTTATTCTTATTTTTATACTTATTCTTATTTTTATACTTATTTTTATACTTATTTTTATACTTATTCTTATTTTTATTCTTATTTTTATACTTATTCTTATTTTTTTACTAATTTTTTTACTTATTCTTATTTTTATACTTATTCTTTATACTTATTCTTATACTTATTCTTATTTTCATACTTATTTTTATACTTATTCTTATTTTATACTTATTTTTATATATAATTTTTTTTTTATTTTTATACTTATTTTTATACTTATTCTTATTTTTTTCTTATTTTTATACTTATTCTTATTTTTATTCTTATTTTTATACTTATTTTTATACTTATTCTTATTTTTATACTTATTTTTATACTTATTTTTATACTTATTTTTATAGTAATTCTTATTTTATTTTTATTCTTATTTTTATACTTATTTTTATACTTATTTTATTTTTATTCTTATTTTTATACTTATTCTTATTTGTATACTTATTTTTATACTTATTCTTATTTTTATTCTTATTTTTATACTTATTTTTATACTTATTCTTATTTTTATACTTATTTTTATAATTATTTTATACTTATACTTATTTTTATACTTATTTTTATACTTATTCTTATTTTTATACTTATTTTTATACTTATTCTTATTTTATTCTTATTTTTATACTTATTTTTATATACTTATTCTTATTTTTATTTTATTCTTATTTTTATACTTATTCTTATTTTTATACTTTTTTTTATTTATATATATTTTTATTTTTATACTTATTTTTATACTTATTCTTATTTTTATACATATTTTTATACTAATTCTTATTTTTATTCTTATTTTTATACTTATTCTTATTTTTATACTTTTTCTTATTTTTATACTTATTTTTATACTTATTTATATACTTATTCATATTTTTATACTTTTTTTTATACTTATTCTTATTTTTATTCTTATTTTTATACTTATTTTTATACTTATTTATATACTTATTCTTATTTTTTATTTTTATTCTTATTTTTATACTTATTCTTATTATTATAATTATTTTTATACTTATTTTTATTTTTATACTTATATATACTTATTCTTAATTTTTTTTTTATTCTTATTTTTATACTTATTTTTATACTTATTCTTATTTTTATTCTTATTTTTATACTTATTCTTATTTTTTTACTATTTTTTTTACTTATTCTTATTTTTATACTTATTCTTATACTTATTCTTATTTTCATACTTATTTTTATACTTATTCTTATTTTATACTTATTTTTATATATAATTTTTTTTTTATTTTTATACTTATTTTTATACTTATTCTTATTTTTATTCTTATTTTTATTCTTATTTTTATACTTATTTTTATACTTATTCTTATTTTTATACTTATTTTTATACTTATTTTTATACTTATTATTATTTTTTTTTATACCTATTTTTATACTTATTGTTATTTTTATACTTAATTTTATACTTATTTTTATACATATTCTTATTTTTATTTTTATTCTTATTTTTATACTTATTTTTATACTTATTTTTTTTTTATTCTTATTTTTATACTTATTCTTATTTTTATACTTATTTTTATACTTATTTTTATACTTATTCTTATTTTTATTCTTATTTTTATACTTATTCTTATTTTTTTTACTAATTTTTTTACTTATTCTTATTTTTATACTTATTCTTATACTTATTCTTATTTTCATACTTATTTTTATACTTATTCTTATTTTATACTTATTTTTATATATAATTTTTTTTTTATTTTTATACTTATTTTTATACTTATTCTTATTTTTTTCTTATTTTTATACTTATTCTTATTTTTATTCTTATTTTTATACTTATTTTTATACTTATTCTTATTTTTATACTTATTTTTATACTTATTTTTATACTTATTTTTATAGTAATTCTTATTTTTATTTTTATTCTTATTTTTATACTTATTTTTATACTTATTTTTATTTTTATTCTTATTTTTATACTTATTCTTATTTGTATACTTATTTTTATACTTATTCTTATTTTTATTCTTATTTTTATACTTATTTTTATACTTATTCTTATTTTTATACTTATTTTATAATTATTTTTATACTTATACTTATTTTTATACTTATTTTTATACTTATTCTTATTTTTATACTTATTTTATACTTATTCTTATTTTTATTCTTATTTTTATACTTATTTTTATATACTTATTCTTATTTTTATTTTTATTCTTATTTTTATACTTATTTTTATTATTATACTTATTTTTATTTTTATACTTATATATACTTATTCTTAATTTTTTTATTCTTATTTTTATACTTATTTTTATACTTATTCTTATTTTTATTCTTATTTTTATATTTATTCTTATTTTTTTACTAATGTTTTACTTATTATTATTTTTATTTTTATTTTCATACTTATTTTTATACTTATTTTTATACTTATTCTTATTTTTATACTTATTTTTATACTTATTTTTATATATATTTTTTTTTTATTTTTATACTTATTTTTATACTTATTCTTATTTTTATTCTTATTTTTATACTTATTCTTATTTTCATACTTATTTTTATACTTATTCTTATTTTTACACTTATTCTTATTTTTATTCTTATTTTTATACTTATTCTTATTTTTATACTTATTTTTATACTTATTTTTATATTTATTTTTAATCTTATTTTTATACTTATTTTTATACTTATTCTTATTTTTTTTATACCTATTTTTATACTTATTCTTATTTTTATACTTAATTTTATACTTATTTTTATACATATTCTTATTTTATTTTTATTCTTATTTTTATACTTATTTTTATACTTATTCTTATTTTTATACTTATTTTTATACTTATTCTTATTTTTATTCTTATTTTTATACTTATTTTTATATACTTATTCTTATTTTTATTTTTATTCTTATTTTTATACTTATTTTTATTATTATACTTATTTTTATACTTATTTTTATTTTTATACTTATATATACTTATTCTTAATTTTTTTTTTATTCTTATTTTTATACTTATTTTTATACTTATTCTTATTTTTATACTTATTTTTATACTTATTTTTATATATATTTTTTTTTTATTTTTATACTTATTTTTATACTTATTCTTATTTTTATTCTTATTTTTATACTTATTCTTATTTTCATACTTATTTTTATACTTATTCTTATTTTTACACTTATTCTTATTTTTATTCTTATTTTTATACTTATTCTTATTTTTATACTTATTTTTATACTTATTCTTATTTTTATACTTAGTTTTATACTTATTCTTATTTTTTTTTATACCTATTTTTATACTTATTCTTATTTTTATACTTAATTTTATACTTATTTTTATACATATTCTTATTTTTATTCTTATTTTTATACTTATTTTTATACTTATTCTTATTTTTATACTTATTCTTATTTTTATACTTATTTTTATACTTATTCTTATTTTTATTCTTATTTTTATACTTATTTTTATACTTATTCTTATTTTTATACTTATTTTTATACTTATTTTTATACTTATTATTATTTTTTTTTATACCTATTTTTATACTTATTGTTATTTTTATACTTAATTTTATACTTATTTTTATACATATTCTTATTTTTATTTTTATTCTTATTTTTATACTTATTTTTATACTTATTTTTTTTTTATTCTTATTTTTATACTTATTCTTATTTTTATACTTATTTTTATACTTATTCTTATTTTTATTCTTATTTTTATACTTATTCTTATTTTTATACTTATTTTTATACTTATTCTTATTTTTATAATTATTTTTATACTTATTCTTATTTTTATTCTTATTTTTATACTTATTTTTATACTTATTTATATACTTATTCTTATTTTTATTTTTATACTTATTCTTATTATTATACTTATTTTTATACTTATTTTTATTTTTATACTTATATATACTTATTCTTAATTTTTTTTTTATTCTTATTTTTATACTTATTTTTATACTTATTCTTATTTTTATTCTTATTTTTATACTTATTCTTATTTTTTTACTAATTTTTTTACTTATTCTTATTTTTATACTTATTCTTATACTTATTCTTATTTTCATACTTATTTTTATACTTATTCTTATTTTATACTTATTTTTATATATAATTTTTTTTTTATTTTTATACTTATTTTTATACTTATTCTTATTTTTTTCTTATTTTTATACTTATTCTTATTTTTATTCTTATTTTTATACTTATTTTTATACTTATTCTTATTTTTATACTTATTTTTATACTTATTTTTATAGTAATTCTTATTTTTATTTTTATTCTTATTTTTATACTTATTTTTATACTTATTTTTATTTTATTCTTATTTTTATACATATTCTTATTTTTATTTTTATACTTATTTTTATACTTATTCTTATTTTTATACTTATTTTTATACTTATTCTTATTTTTATTCTTATTTTTATACTTATTCTTATTTTTATACTTATTTTTATACTTATTCTTATTTTTATAATTATTTTTATACTTATTTTTATACTTATTCTTATTTTTATAATTATTTTTATACTTATTCTTATTTTTATAATTATTTTTATACTTATTCTTATTTTTATTCTTATTTTTATACTACTTATTCTTATTTTTATACTTATTTTTATACTTATTCTTATTTTTATAATTATTTTTATACTTATTTTTATACTTATTTATATACTTATTATTATTTTTATTTTTATACTTATTCTTATTATTATACTTATTTTTATACTTATTTTTATTTTTATACTTATATATACTTATTCTTAATTTTTTTTTTATTCTTATTTTTATACTTATTTTTATACTTATTCTTATTTTTATTCTTATTTTTATACTTATTCTTATTTTTTTACTAATTTTTTTACTTATTCTTATTTTTATACTTATTCTTATACTTATTCTTATTTTCATACTTATTTTATACTTATTCTTATTTTATACTTATTTTTATATATAATTTTTTTTTTATTTTTATACTTATTTTTATACTTATTCTTATTTTTTCTTATTTTTATACTTATTCTTATTTTTATACTTATTCTTATTTTTATTCTTATTTTTATACTTATTTTTATACTTATTCTTATTTTTATACTTATTTTTATACTTATTTTTATAGTAATTCTTATTTTTATTTTTATTCTTATTTTTATACTTATTTTTATTTTTATTCTTATTTTATACTTATTCTTATTTGTATACTTATTTTTATACTTATACTTATTCTTATTTTTATACTTATTTTTATACTTATTCTTATTTTTATACTTATTTTTATACTTATTCTTATTTTTATTCTTATTTTTATACTTATTCTTATTTTTATACTTATTTTTATACTTATTCTTATTTTTATAATTATTTTTATACTTATTATTTTTATTCTTATTTTTATACTTATTCTTATTTTTATACTTTTTTTTATTTATATATATTTTTATTTTTATACTTATTTTTATACTTATTCTTATTTTAATATTATTTTTATACTTATTTTTATACTTATTCTTATTTTTATACTTATTTTTATAATTATTTTTATACTTATACTTATTTTTATACTTATTTTTATATTTATTCTTATTTTTATACTTATTTTATACTTATTCTTATTTTTATTCTTATTTTTATACTTATTTTTATATACTTATTCTTATTTTTATTTTTATTCTTATTTTTATACTTATTTTTATTATTATACTTATTTTTATTTTTATACTTATATATACTTATTCTTAATTTTTTTTTTATTCTTATTTTTATACTTATTCTTATTTTTATTCTTATTTTTTATATTTATTCTTATTTTTTTACTAATGTTTTACTTATTATTATTTTTATTTTTATTTTCATACTTATTTTTATACTTATTTTTATACTTATTCTTATTTTTATACTTATTTTTTATACTTATTTTTATATATATTTTTTTTTTATTTTTATACTTATTTTTATACTTATTCTTATTTTTATTCTTATTTTTATACTTATTCTTATTTTTATAATTATTTTTATACTTATTCTTATTTTTATTCTTATTTTTATACTTATTCTTATTTTTATACTTTTTTTTATTTATATATATTTTTTATTTTTATACTTATTTTTATACTTATTCTTATTTTTATACTTATTTTTATACTAATTCTTATTTTTATTCTTATTTTTATACTTATTCTTATTTTTATACTTATTTTTATACTTATTCTTATTTTTATTCTTATTTTTATACTTATTTTTATACTTAGTTATATACTTATTCATATTTTTATACTTTGTTTTTATACTTATTCTTATTTTTATTCTTATTTTATACTTATTTTGTATACTTATTTATATACTTATTCTTATTTTATTTTTATTCTTATTTTTATACTTATTCTTATTATTATAATTATTTTTATACTTATTTTTTATTTTTATACTTATAGTATACTTATTCTTAATTTTTTTTTTATTCTTATTTTTTATACTTATTTTTATACTTATTCTTATTTTTATTCTTATTTTTATACTTATTCTTATTTTTTTACTATTTTTTTTACTTATTCTTATTTTTATACTTATTCTTATACTTATTCTTATTTTCATACTTATTTTTATACTTATTCTTATTTTATACTTATTTTTATATATAATTTTTTTTTTATTTTTATACTTATTTTTATACTTATTCTTATTTTTATTCTTATTTTTATACTTATTTTTATACTTATCTTATTTTTATACTTATTTTTATACTTATTTTTATACTTATTATTATTTTTTTTTATACCTATTTTTATACTTATTGTTATTTTTATACTTAATTTTATACTTATTTTTATACATATTCTTATTTTTATTTTTATTCTTATTTTTATACTTATTTTTATACTTATTTTTTTTTTATTCTTATTTTTATACTTATTCTTATTTTTATACTTATTTTTATACTTATTTTTATACTTATTCTTATTTTTATTCTTATTTTTATACTTATTCTTATTTTTTTACTAATAATTTTTTTACTTATTCTTATTTTTATACTTATTCTTATACTTATTCTTATTTTCATACTTATTTTTATACTTATTCTTATTTTATACTTATTTTTATATATATTTTTTTTTTATTTTTATACTTATTTTTATACTTATTCTTATTTTTTTCTTATTTTTATACTTATTCTTATTTTTATTCTTATTTTTATACTTATTTTTATACTTATTCTATTTATTCTTATTTTTATACTATTATCTTATTTTTATACTTATTTTTATAGTAATTCTTATTTTTATTTTTATTCTTATTTTTATACTTATTTTTATACTTATTTTTATTTTTATTCTTATTTTTATACTTATTCTTATTTGTATACTTATTTTTATACTTATTCTTATTTTTATTCTTATTTTTATACTTATTTTTATACTTATTCTTATTTTTATACTTATTTTTATAATTATTTTTATACTTATACTTATTTTTATACTTATTTTTATACTTATTCTTATTTTTATACTTATTTTTATACTTATTCTTATTTTTTATTCTTATTTTTATACTTATTTTTATATACTTATTCTTATTTTTATTTTTATTCTTATTTTTATACTTATTCTTATTTTTATACTTTTTTTTATTTATATATATTTTTTATTTTTATACTTATTTTTATACTTATTCTTATTTTTATACATATTTTTATACTAATTCTTATTTTTATTCTTATTTTTATACTTATTCTTATTTTTATACTTATTTTTATACTTATTCTTATTTTTATTCTTATTTTTATACTTATTTTTATACTTATTTATATACTTATTCATATTTTTATACTTTTTTTTATACTTATTCTTATTTTTATTCTTATTTTTATACTTATTTTTATACTTATTTATATACTTATTCTTATTTTTATTTTTATTCTTATTTTTATACTTATTCTTATTATTATAATTATTTTTATACTTATTTTTATTTTTATACTTATATATACTTATTCTTAATTTTTTTTTATTCTTATTTTTATACTTATTTTTATACTTATTCTTATTTTTATTCTTATTTTTATACTTATTCTTATTTTTTTACTATTTTTTTTACTTATTCTTATTTTTATACTTATTCTTATACTTATTCTTATTTTCATACTTATTTTTATACTTATTCTTATTTTATACTTATTTTTATATATAATTTTTTTTTATTTTTATACTTATTTTTATACTTATTCTTATTTTTATTCTTATTTTTATTCTTATTTTTATACTTATTTTTATACTTATTCTTATTTTTATACTTATTTTTATACTTATTTTTATACTTATTATTATTTTTTTTTATACCTATTTTTATACTTATTGTTATTTTTATACTTAATTTTATACTTATTTTATACATATTCTTATTTTTATTTTTATTCTTATTTTTATACTTATTTTTTATACTTATTTTTTTTTTATTCTTATTTTTATACTTATTCTTATTTTATACTTATTTTTATACTTATTTTTATACTTATTCTTATTTTTATTCTTATTTTTATACTTATTCTTATTTTTTTTACTAATTTTTTTTACTTATTCTTATTTTTATACTTATTCTTATACTTATTCTTATTTTCATACTTATTTTTATACTTATTCTTATTTTATACTTATTTTTATATATAATTTTTTTTTATTTTTATACTTATTTTTATACTTATTCTTATTTTTTTCTTATTTTTATACTTATTCTTATTTTTATTCTTATTTTTATACTTATTTTTATACTTATTCTTATTTTTATACTTATTTTTATACTTATTTTTATACTTATTTTTATAGTAATTCTTATTTTTATTTTTATTCTTATTTTTATACTTATTTTTATACTTATTTTTATTTTTATTCTTATTTTTATACTTATTCTTATTTGTATACTTATTTTTATACTTATTCTTATTTTTATTCTTATTTTTATACTTATTTTTATACTTATTCTTATTTTATACTTATTTTTATAATTATTTTTATACTTATACTTATTTTTATACTTATTTTTATACTTATTCTTATTTTTATACTTATTTTTATACTTATTCTTATTTTTATTCTTATTTTTATACTTATTTTTATATACTTATTCTTATTTTTATTTTTATTCTTATTTTTATACTTATTTTTATTATTATACTTATTTTTATTTTTATACTTATATATACTTATTCTTAATTTTTTTATTCTTATTTTTATACTTATTTTTATACTTATTCTTATTTTTATTCTTATTTTTATATTTATTCTTATTTTTTTACTAATGTTTTACTTATTATTATTTTTATTTTTATTTTCATACTTATTTTTATACTTATTTTTATACTTATTCTTATTTTTATACTTATTTTTATACTTATTTTTATATATATTTTTTTTTTATTTTTATACTTATTTTTATACTTATTCTTATTTTTATTCTTATTTTATACTTATTCTTATTTTCATACTTATTTTTATACTTATTCTTATTTTTACACTTATTCTTATTTTTATTCTTATTTTTATACTTATTCTTATTTTTATACTTATTTTTATACTTATTTTTATATTTATTTTTAATCTTATTTTTATACTTATTTTTATACTTATTCTTATTTTTTTTATACCTATTTTTATACTTATTCTTATTTTTATACTTAATTTTATACTTATTTTTATACATATTCTTATTTTTATTTTTATTCTTATTTTTATACTTATTTTATACTTATTCTTATTTTATACTTATTTTTATACTTATTCTTATTTTTATTCTTATTTTTATACTTATTTTTATATACTTATTCTTATTTTTATTTTTATTCTTATTTTTATACTTATTTTTATTATTATACTTATTTTTATACTTATTTTTATTTTTATACTTATATATACTTATTCTTAATTTTTTTTTTATTCTTATTTTTATACTTATTTTTATACTTATTCTTATTTTTATACTTATTTTTATACTTATTTTTATATATATTTTTTTTTTATTTTTATACTTATTTTTATACTTATTCTTATTTTTATTCTTATTTTTATACTTATTCTTATTTTCATACTTATTTTTATACTTATTCTTATTTTTACACTTATTCTTATTTTTATTCTTATTTTTATACTTATTCTTATTTTTATACTTATTTTTATACATTCTTATTTTTATACTTAGTTTTATACTTATTCTTATTTTTTTTTTATACCTATTTTTATACTTATTCTTATTTTTATACATAATTTTATACTTATTTTTATACATATTCTTATTTTTATTCTTATTTTTTATACTTATTCTTATTTTTTTACTAATTTTTTTACTTATTCTTATTTTTATACTTATTCTTATACTTATTCTTATTTTCATACTTATTTTTATACTTATTCTTATTTTATACTTATTTTTATATATAATTTTTTTTTTATTTTATACTTATTTTTATACTTATTCTTATTTTTTTCTTATTTTTATACTTATTCTTATTTTTATTCTTATTTTTATACTTATTTTTATAGTAATTCTTATTTTTATTTTTATTCTTATTTTTATACTTATTTTTATTTTTATTCTTATTTTTATACTTATTCTTATTTGTATACTTATTTTTATACTTATACTTATTCTTATTTTTATACTTATTTTTATACTTATTCTTATTTTTATACTTATTTTTATACTTATTCTTATTTTTATTCTTATTTTTATACTTATTCTTATTTTTATACTTATTTTTATACTTATTCTTATTTTTATAATTATTTTTATACTTATTATTTTTATTCTTATTTTTATACTTATTCTTATTTTTATACTTTTTTTATTTATATATATTTTTATTTTTATACTTATTTTTATACTTATTCTTATTTTTAATATTATTTTTATACTTATTTTTATACTTATTCTTATTTTTATACTTATTTTTATAATTATTTTTATACTTATACTTATTTTTATACTTATTTTTATATTTATTCTTATTTTTATACTTATTTTTATACTTATTCTTATTTTTATTCTTATTTTTATACTTATTTTTATATACTTATTCTTATTTTTATTTTTATTCTTATTTTTATACTTATTTTTATTATTATACTTATTTTTATTTTTATACTTATATATACTTATTCTTAATTTTTTTTTTATTCTTATTTTTATACTTATTCTTATTTTTATTCTTATTTTTATATTTATTCTTATTTTTTTACTAATGTTTTACTTATTATTATTTTTATTTTTATTTTCATACTTATTTTTATACTTATTTTTATACTTATTCTTATTTTTATACTTATTTTTATACTTATTTTTATATATATTTTTTTTTTATTTTTATACTTATTTTTATACTTATTCTTATTTTTATTCTTATTTTTATACTTATTCTTATTTTTATAATTATTTTTATACTTATTCTTATTTTTATTCTTATTTTTATACTTATTCTTATTTTTATACTTTTTTTTATTTATATATATTTTTTATTTTTATACTTATTTTTATACTTATTCTTATTTTTATACTTATTTTTATACTAATTCTTATTTTTATTCTTATTTTTATACTTATTCTTATTTTTATACTTATTTTTATACTTATTCTTATTTTTATTCTTATTTTTATACTTATTTTTATACTTATTTATATACTTATTCATATTTTTATACTTTTTTTTATACTTATTCTTATTTTTATTCTTATTTTTATACTTATTTTTATACTTATTTATATACTTATTCTTATTTTATTTTTATTCTTATTTTTATACTTATTCTTATTATTATAATTATTTTTATACTTATTTTTATTTTTATACTTATATATACTTATTCTTAATTTTTTTTTTATTCTTATTTTTATACTTATTTTTATACTTATTCTTATTTTTATTCTTATTTTTATACTTATTCTTATTTTTTTACTATTTTTTTTACTTATTCTTATTTTTATACTTATTCTTATACTTATTCTTATTTTCATACTTATTTTTATACTTATTCTTATTTTATACTTATTTTTATATATAATTTTTTTTTTATTTTTATACTTATTTTTATACTTATTCTTATTTTTATTCTTATTTTTATACTTATTTTTATACTTATTCTTATTTTTATACTTATTTTTATACTTATTTTTATACTTATTATTATTTTTTTTTATACCTATTTTTATACTTATTGTTATTTTTATACTTAATTTTATACTTATTTTTATACATATTCTTATTTTTATTTTTATTCTTATTTTTATACTTATTTTTATACTTATTTTTTTTTTATTCTTATTTTTATACTTATTCTTATTTTTATACTTATTTTTATACTTATTTTTATACTTATTCTTATTTTTATTCTTATTTTTATACTTATTCTTATTTTTTTACTAATTTTTTTACTTATTCTTATTTTTATACTTATTCTTATACTTATTCTTATTTTCATACTTATTTTTATACTTATTCTTATTTTATACTTATTTTTATATATAATTTTTTTTTTATTTTTATACTTATTTTTATACTTATTCTTATTTTTTTCTTATTTTTATACTTATTCTTATTTTTATTCTTATTTTTATACTTATTTTTATACTTATTCTTATTTTTATACTTATTTTTATACTTATTTTTATACTTATTTTTATAGTAATTCTTATTTTTATTTTTATTCTTATTTTTATACTTATTTTTATACTTATTTTTATTTTTATTCTTATTTTTATACTTATTCTTATTTGTATACTTATTTTTATACTTATTCTTATTTTTATTCTTATTTTTATACTTATTTTTATACTTATTCTTATTTTTATACTTATTTTTATAATTATTTTTATACTTATACTTATTTTTATACTTATTTTTATACTTATTCTTATTTTTATACTTATTTTTATACTTATTCTTATTTTTATTCTTATTTTTATACTTATTTTTATATACTTATTCTTATTTTTATTTTTATTCTTATTTTTATACTTATTCTTATTTTTATACTTTTTTTTATTTATATATATTTTTTATTTTTATACTTATTTTTATACTTATTCTTATTTTTATACATATTTTTATACTAATTCTTATTTTTATTCTTATTTTTATACTTATTCTTATTTTTATACTTATTTTTATACTTATTCTTATTTTTATTCTTATTTTTATACTTATTTTTATACTTATTTATATACTTATTCATATTTTTATACTTTTTTTTATACTTATTCTTATTTTTATTCTTATTTTTATACTTATTTTTATACTTATTTATATACTTATTCTTATTTTTATTTTTATTCTTATTTTTATACTTATTCTTATTATTATAATTATTTTTATACTTATTTTTATTTTTATACTTATATATACTTATTCTTAATTTTTTTTTTATTCTTATTTTTATACTTATTTTTATACTTATTCTTATTTTTATTCTTATTTTTATACTTATTCTTATTTTTTTACTATTTTTTTTACTTATTCTTATTTTTATACTTATTCTTATACTTATTCTTATTTTCATACTTATTTTTATACTTATTCTTATTTTATACTTATTTTTATATATAATTTTTTTTTTATTTTTATACTTATTTTTATACTTATTCTTATTTTTATTCTTATTTTTATTCTTATTTTTATACTTATTTTTATACTTATTCTTATTTTTATACTTATTTTTATACTTATTTTTATACTTATTATTATTTTTTTTTATACCTATTTTTATACTTATTGTTATTTTTATACTTAATTTTATACTTATTTTTATACATATTCTTATTTTTATTTTTATTCTTATTTTTATACTTATTTTTATACTTATTTTTTTTTTATTCTTATTTTTATACTTATTCTTATTTTTATACTTATTTTTATACTTATTTTTATACTTATTCTTATTTTTATTCTTATTTTTATACTTATTCTTATTTTTTTACTAATTTTTTTACTTATTCTTATTTTTATACTTATTCTTATACTTATTCTTATTTTCATACTTATTTTTATACTTATTCTTATTTTATACTTATTTTTATATATAATTTTTTTTTTATTTTTATACTTATTTTTATACTTATTCTTATTTTTTTCTTATTTTTATACTTATTCTTATTTTTATTCTTATTTTTATACTTATTTTTATACTTATTCTTATTTTTATACTTATTTTTATACTTATTTTTATACTTATTTTTATAGTAATTCTTATTTTATTTTTATTCTTATTTTTATACTTATTTTTATACTTATTTTTATTTTTATTCTTATTTTTATACTTATTCTTATTTGTATACTTATTTTTATACTTATTCTTATTTTTATTCTTATTTTTATACTTATTTTTATACTTATTCTTATTTTTATACTTATTTTTATAATTATTTTTATACTTATACTTATTTTTATACTTATTTTTATACTTATTCTTATTTTTATACTTATTTTTATACTTATTCTTATTTTTATTCTTATTTTTATACTTATTTTTATATACTTATTCTTATTTTTATTTTTATTCTTATTTTTATACTTATTCTTATTTTTATACTTTTTTTTATTTATATATATTTTTTATTTTTATACTTATTTTTATACTTATTCTTATTTTTATACATATTTTTATACTAATTCTTATTTTTATTCTTATTTTTATACTTATTCTTATTTTTATACTTATTTTTATACTTATTCTTATTTTTATTCTTATTTTTATACTTATTTTTATACTTATTTATATACTTATTCATATTTTTATACTTTTTTTTATACTTATTCTTATTTTTATTCTTATTTTTATACTTATTTTTATACTTATTTATATACTTATTCTTATTTTTATTTTTATTCTTATTTTTATACTTATTCTTATTATTATAATTATTTTTATACTTATTTTTATTTTTATACTTATATATACTTATTCTTAATTTTTTTTTATTCTTATTTTTATACTTATTTTTATACTTATTCTTATTTTTATTCTTATTTTTATACTTATTCTTATTTTTTTACTATTTTTTTTACTTATTCTTATTTTTATACTTATTCTTATACTTATTCTTATTTTCATACTTATTTTTATACTTATTCTTATTTTATACTTATTTTTATATATAATTTTTTTTTTATTTTTATACTTATTTTTATACTTATTCTTATTTTTATTCTTATTTTTATTCTTATTTTTATACTTATTTTTATACTTATTCTTATTTTTATACTTATTTTTTATACTTATTTTTATACTTATTATTATTTTTTTTTTATACCTATTTTTATACTTATTGTTATTTTTATACTTAATTTTATACTTATTTTTATACATATTCTTATTTTTATTTTTATTCTTATTTTTATACTTATTTTTATACTTATTTTTTTTTTATTCTTATTTTTATACTTATTCTTATTTTTATACTTATTTTTATACTTATTTTTATACTTATTCTTATTTTTATTCTTATTTTTATACTTATTCTTATTTTTTTACTAATTTTTTTACTTATTCTTATTTTTATACTTATTCTTATACTTATTCTTATTTTCATACTTATTTTTATACTTATTCTTATTTTATACTTATTTTTATATATAATTTTTTTTTTATTTTTATACTTATTTTTATACTTATTCTTATTTTTTTCTTATTTTTATACTTATTCTTATTTTTATTCTTATTTTTATACTTATTTTTATACTTATTCTTATTTTTATACTTATTTTTATACTTATTTTTATACTTATTTTTATAGTAATTCTTATTTTTATTTTTATTCTTATTTTTATACTTATTTTTATACTTATTTTTATTTTTATTCTTATTTTTATACTTATTCTTATTTGTATACTTATTTTTATACTTATTCTTATTTTTATTCTTATTTTTATACTTATTTTTATACTTATTCTTATTTTTATACTTATTTTTATAATTATTTTTATACTTATACTTATTTTTATACTTATTTTTATACTTATTCTTATTTTTATACTTATTTTTATACTTATTCTTATTTTTATTCTTATTTTTATACTTATTTTTATATACTTATTCTTATTTTTATTTTTATTCTTATTTTTATACTTATTTTTATTATTATACTTATTTTTATTTTTATACTTATATATACTTATTCTTAATTTTTTTTATTCTTATTTTTATACTTATTTTTATACTTATTCTTATTTTTATTCTTATTTTTATATTTATTCTTATTTTTTTACTAATGTTTTACTTATTATTATTTTTATTTTTATTTTCATACTTATTTTTATACTTATTTTTATACTTATTCTTATTTTTATACTTATTTTTATACTTATTTTTATATATATTTTTTTTTTATTTTTATACTTATTTTTATACTTATTCTTATTTTTATTCTTATTTTTATACTTATTCTTATTTTCATACTTATTTTTATACTTATTCTTATTTTTACACTTATTCTTATTTTTATTCTTATTTTTATACTTATTCTTATTTTTATACTTATTTTTATACTTATTTTTATATTTATTTTTAATCTTATTTTTATACTTATTTTTATACTTATTCTTATTTTTTTTATACCTATTTTTATACTTATTCTTATTTTTATACTTAATTTTATACTTATTTTTATACATATTCTTATTTTTATTTTTATTCTTATTTTTATACTTATTTTTATACTTATTCTTATTTTTATACTTATTTTTATACTTATTCTTATTTTTATTCTTATTTTTATACTTATTTTTATATACTTATTCTTATTTTTATTTTTATTCTTATTTTTATACTTATTTTTATTATTATACTTATTTTTATACTTATTTTTATTTTTATACTTATATATACTTATTCTTAATTTTTTTTTTATTCTTATTTTTATACTTATTTTTATACTTATTCTTATTTTTATACTTATTTTTATACTTATTTTTATATATATTTTTTTTTTATTTTTATACTTATTTTTATACTTATTCTTATTTTTATTCTTATTTTTATACTTATTCTTATTTTCATACTTATTTTTATACTTATTCTTATTTTTACACTTATTCTTATTTTTATTCTTATTTTTATACTTATTCTTATTTTTATACTTATTTTTATACTTATTCTTATTTTTATACTTAGTTTTATACTTATTCTTATTTTTTTTTATACCTATTTTTATACTTATTCTTATTTTTATACATAATTTTATACTTATTTTTATACATATTCTTATTTTTATTCTTATTTTTATACTTATTCTTATTTTTTTACTAATTTTTTTACTTATTCTTATTTTTATACTTATTCTTATACTTATTCTTATTTTCATACTTATTTTTATACTTATTCTTATTTTATACTTATTTTTATATATAATTTTTTTTTTATTTTATACTTATTTTTATACTTATTCTTATTTTTTTCTTATTTTTATACTTATTCTTATTTTTATTCTTATTTTTATACTTATTTTTATAGTAATTCTTATTTTTATTTTTATTCTTATTTTTATACTTATTTTTATACTTATTTTTATTTTTATTCTTATTTTTATACTTATTCTTATTTGTATACTTATTTTTATACTTATTCTTATTTTTATTCTTATTTTTATACTTATTTTTATACTTATTCTTATTTTTATACTTATTTTTATAATTATTTTTATACTTATACTTATTTTTATACTTATTTTTATACTTATTCTTATTTTTATACTTATTTTTATACTTATTCTTATTTTTATTCTTATTTTTATACTTATTTTTTATATACTTATTCTTATTTTTATTTTTATTCTTATTTTTATACTTATTTTTATTATTATACTTATTTTTATTTTTATACTTATATATACTTATTCTTAATTTTTTTTATTCTT
Source organism: Mixophyes fleayi (assembly GCF_038048845.1). Taxonomy (NCBI): domain Eukaryota; kingdom Metazoa; phylum Chordata; class Amphibia; order Anura; family Limnodynastidae; genus Mixophyes; species Mixophyes fleayi. Next base: position 3,147 of record NW_027447875.1, on the reverse strand, counting down.
ATTTTTATACTTATTTTTATACTTATTCTTATTTTTATTCTTATTTTTATATTTATTCTTATTTTTTTACTAATGTTTTACTTATTATTATTTTTATTTTTATTTTCATACTTATTTTTATACTTATTTTTTATACTTATTCTTATTTTTATACTTATTTTTATACTTATTTTTATATATATGTTTTTATTATTTTTATACTTATTTTTATACTTATTCTTATTTTTATTCTTATTTTTATACTTATTCTTATTTTCATACTTATTTTTATACTTATTCTTATTTTTACACTTATTCTTATTTTTATTCTTATTTTTATATTTATTCTTATTTTTATACTTATTTTTATACTTATTTTTATATTTATTTTTAATCTTATTTTTATACTTATTTTTATACTTATTCTTATTTTTTTTATACCTATTTTTATACTTATTCTTATTTTTATACTTAATTTTATACTTATTTTTATACATATTCTTATTTTTATTTTTATTCTTATTTTTATACTTATTTTTATACTTATTCTTATTTTTATACTTATTTTTATACTTATTCTTATTTTTATTCTTATTTTTATACTTATTTTTATATACTTATTCTTATTTTTATTTTTATTCTTATTTTTATACTTATTTTTATTATTATACTTATTTTTATACTTATTTTTATTTTTATACTTATATATACTTATTCTTAATTTTTTTTTTATTCTTATTTTTATACTTATTTTTATACTTATTCTTATTTTTATACTTATTTTTATACTTATTTTTATATATATTTTTTTTTTATTTTTATACTTATTTTTATACTTATTCTTATTTTTATTCTTATTTTTATACTTATTCTTATTTTCATACTTATTTTTATACTTATTCTTATTTTTACACTTATTCTTATTTTTATTCTTATTTTTATACTTATTCTTATTTTTATACTTATTTTTATACTTATTCTTATTTTTATACTTATTTTTATACTTATTCTTATTTTTTTTTATACCTATTTTTATACTTATTCTTATTTTTATACTTAATTTTATACTTATTTTTATACATATTCTTATTTTTATTCTTATTTTTATACTTATTTTTATACTTATTCTTATTTTTATACTTATTCTTATTTTTATACTTATTTTTATACTTATTCTTATTTTTATTCTTATTTTTATACTTATTTTTATATACTTATTCTTATTTTTATTTTTATTCTTATTTTTATACTTATTTTTATATTTATTTTTAATCTTATTTTTATACTTATTCTTATTTTTTTTTATACCTATTTTTATACTTATTCTTATTTTTATACTTAATTTTATACTTATTTTTATACATATTCTTATTTTTATTTTTATTCTTATTTTTATACTTATTCTTATTACTTATTTTTATACTTATTTTTATACTTATTCTTATTTTTATACTTATTTTATACTTATTCCTATTTTATTCTTATTTTTATACTTATTTTTATATACTTATTCTTATTTTTATTTTTATTCTTATTTTTATACTTATTTTTATTATTATACTTATTTTTATACTTATTTTTATTTTTATACTTATATATACTTATTCTTAATTATTTTTTTATTCTTATTTTTATACTTATTTTTATACTTATTCTTATTTTTATTCTTATTTTTATATTTATCCTTATTTTTTTACTAATGTTTTACTTATTATTATTTTTAATTTTATTTTCATACTTATTTTTATACTTATTTTTATATATATATTTTTTTTATTTTTATACTTATTTTTATACTTATTCTTATTTTTATTCTTATTTTTATACTTATTCTTATTTTCATACTTATTTTTATACTTATTCTTATTTTTATACTTATTTTTATACTTATTCTTATTTTTATACTTAGTTTTATACTTATTCTTATTTTTTTTTATACCTATTTTTATACTTATTCTTATTTTTATACATAATTTTATACTTATTTTTATACATATTCTTATTTTTATTCTTATTTTTATACTTATTCTTATTTTTTTACTAATTTTTTTACTTATTCTTATTTTTATACTTATTCTTATACTTATTCTTATTTTCATACTTATTTTTATACTTATTCTTATTTTATACTTATTTTTATATATAATTTTTTTTTTATTTTATACTTATTTTTATACTTATTCTTATTTTTTTCTTATTTTTATACTTATTCTTATTTTTATTCTTATTTTTATACTTATTTTTATAGTAATTCTTATTTTTATTTTTATTCTTATTTTTATACTTATTTTTATACTTATTTTTATTTTTATTCTTATTTTTATACTTATTCTTATTTGTATACTTATTTTTATACTTATTCTTATTTTTATTCTTATTTTTATACTTATTTTTATACTTATTCTTATTTTTATACTTATTTTTATAATTATTTTTATACTTATACTTATTTTTATACTTATTTTTATACTTATTCTTATTTTTATACTTATTTTTATACTTATTCTTATTTTTATTCTTATTTTTATACTTATTTTTATATACTTATTCTTATTTTTATTTTTATTCTTATTTTTATACTTATTTTTATTATTATACTTATTTTTATTTTTATACTTATATATACTTATTCTTAATTTTTTTTATTCTTATTTTTATACTTATTTTTATACTTATTCTTATTTTTATTCTTATTTTTATATTTATTCTTATTTTTTTACTAATGTTTTACTTATTATTATTTTTATTTTTATTTTCATACTTATTTTTATACTTATTTTTATACTTATTCTTATTTTTATACTTATTTTTATACTTATTTTTATATATATGTTTTTATTATTTTTATACTTATTTTTATACTTATTCTTATTTTTATTCTTATTTTTATACTTATTCTTATTTTCATACTTATTTTTATACTTATTCTTATTTTTACACTTATTCTTATTTTTATTCTTATTTTTATATTTATTCTTATTTTTATACTTATTTTTATACTTATTTTTATATTTATTTTTAATCTTATTTTTATACTTATTTTTATACTTATTCTTATTTTTTTTATACCTATTTTTATACTTATTCTTATTTTTATACTTAATTTTATACTTATTTTTATACATATTCTTATTTTTATTTTTATTCTTATTTTTATACTTATTTTTA
>NW_027447874.1:0-22144 GCF_038048845.1 Mixophyes fleayi | reverse complement strand
TATTCATGATTCAATTCATGATTCATGATTAAATTCATGATTCATGATTCATGATTCATGATTCGATTCATGAATTATGATTCAATTCATGATTCATGATTCAAGATTCATGATTCAATTCATGATTCATGATTCGATTCATGATTCGATTCATGATTCATAATTCATGATTCAATTCATGATTCATGATTCAATTCATGATTCATGAATCGATTCATGATTCCTGATTCAATTCATGATTCATGATTCATGATTCAATTTATGATTCATGATTCATGATTCAATTTATGATTCATGATTCATGATTCATGATTTGATTCATGATTCATGATTCGATTCATGATTTATGATTCAATTCATGATTCAATTCATAATTCATGATTCATGATTCAAATTATGATTCATGATTCGATTCATGATTCATGATTCATGATTCAATTCATGATTCAATTCATAATTTATGATTCAATTCATGATTCGATTCCTGATTCAATTCATGATTCATGATTCATGAATCAATTCATGATTCATGATTCATGAATCAATTCATGATTCATGATTCATGATTCAATTCATGATTCATGATTCATGAATCAATTCATGATTCATGATTCATGATTCAATTCATGATTCATGATTCAATTCATGATTCATTATTCGATTTATGATTCATAATTCAATTCATGATTCATGATTCATGAATCAATTCATGATTCATGATTCATGATTCAATTCATGATTCAAGATTCAATTCATGATTCAAGATTCAATTCATGATTCAATTCATGATTCATGATTCATGATTCATGATTCGATTCATGATTCGTGATTCATGATTCATTTTATAATTCATGATTCGATTCATGATTCGTGATTCATGATTCATGATTCAATTCATGATTCATGATTCAATTCATGATTCATGATTCGATTCATGATTCATGATTCCTGATTCAATTCATGATTCATGATTTATGATTCAAGTCATGATTCATGATTTAATTCATGATTCAATTCATGATTCATGATTCATGATTCAATTTACGATTCATGATTCATGATTCATGATTCATGATTCAATTCATGATTCATGATTCAATTTATGAGTCATGATTCATGATTCATGATTCATGATTCAATTCATGATTCATAATTCATGATTCATAATTCATGATTCATGATTCATGATTCAATTCATGATTCATAATTCATGATTCATAATTCATGATTCATGATTCAATTAATAATTCATAATTCATGATTCATGATTCATGTTTCATGATTCATGATTTAATTCATGATTCATGATTCAATTCATGATTGAATTCATAATTCATGATTCATGATTTGATTCATGATTCATGATTCAATTCATGATATCTGATTCATGAATCAATTCATGATTTATGTTTTAATTCATGATTCATGATTCATGATTCAAATTATGATTCATGATTCGATTCATGATTCATGACTCATGATTCGATTCATGATTCAATTCATGATTCAATTCATGATTCAATTCATGATTCATGATTTATCATTGAATTCATGATTCATGATTCATGATTCCATTCATGATTCATGATTTAAATTATGATTCAATTCATGATTCATGATTCATCATTAATGATTCAATTCATGATTCAATTCAAGATTCATGATTTGATTCATGATTCATGATTCGATTCATGATTCATGATTCATGTTTCATGATTCAATTCATGATTCATGATTCATGATTCAATTCATGATTCAATTTATGATTCATGATTCATGATTCAATTCATGATTCAATTCATGATTCAATTCATGATTCATAATTCAAGATTCGATTCATGATTCATGTTTAATTCATGATTCATGATTCGATTCATGATTCATGATTTATGATTCATGATTCAATTCATAATTCATGATTCGATTCATGATTCTTGATTCATTATTTATAATTCGATTCATGATTCATGATTTAATTCATGATTTATGATTCATTACTCATATTTCAATTCATTTATCATGATTCATGATTAGATTCATGATTCATAATTCAATTCATGTTTCATAATTCATGATTCATGATTCAATTCATGATTCATGATTCAATTCATGATTCATTATTCATGATTGATGATTGAATTCATTAATCATGATTCATGATTAGATTCATGATTCATAATTCAATTCATGTTTCATAATGCATGATTCATGATTCAATTCATGATTCATGATTGATGATTCAATTCATGATTCATGATTGATGATTCAATTCATGATTCATGATTCAATTCATGATTCGATTCCTGATTCATTTCATGATTCATGATTCGATTTATGATTCTTGATTCATGATTCAATTCATGATTCATGATTCATGATTCAATTCATTATTCATGATTCATGATTCAATTCATGATTCAATTCATGATTCATGATTCATTTCATGATTCATGATTCATTTCATGATTCAATTCATGATTCATAATTCGATTCATGATTCATGATTCAATTCATGATTCAATTCATGATTCATTATTCGATTCATGATTCATGATTCAATTCATGATTCATGATTCAATTCATGATTCATGATTCATGATTCATGATTCATGATTCGATTCATGAATTATGATTCAATTCATGATTCATGATTCAAGATTCATGATTCAATTCATGATTCATGATTCGATTCATGATTCGATTCATGATTCATGATTCATGATTCAATTCATGATTCATGATTCGATTCATGATTCATGATTCATGATTTAATTCATGATTAATGTTTCATGATTCAATTCATGATTCATGATTCATGATTGATGATTCAATTCATTAATCATGATTCATGATTAGATTCATGATTCATAATTCAATTCATGTTTCATAATGCATGATTCATGATTCAATTCATGATTCATGATTGATGATTCAATTCATGATTTATGATTCAATTCATGATTCATGATTCAATTCATGATTCGATTCCTGATTCATTTCATGATTCATGATTCGATTTATGATTCTTGATTCATGATTCAATTCATGATTCATGATTCAATTCATGATTCATGATTCATGATTCAATTCATGATTCATGATTCATGATTCAATTCATGATTCAATTCATGATTCATGATTCAATTCATGATTCATGATTCATGATTCAATTCATGATTCATGATTCAATTCATGATTCAATTCATGATTCAATTCATGATTCATGATTCATTTCATGATTCATGATTCATTTCATGATTCATGATTCATTTCATGATTCATGATTCATTTCATGATTCAATTCATGATTCATAATTCGATTCATGATTCATGATTCAATTCATGATTCAATTCATGATTCATTATTCGATTCATGATTCATGATTCAATTCATGATTCATGATTCAATTCATGATTCATGATTCATGATTCATGATTCATGATTCGATTCATGAATTATGATTCAATTCATGATTCATGATTCATGAATTATGATTCAATTCATGATTCATGATTCAAGATTCATGATTCAATTCATGATTCATGATTCGATATATGATTCGATTCATGATTCATGATTCATGATTCAATTCATGATTCATGATTCAATTCATGATTCATGATTCATGATTCAATTCATGATTCATGATTCGATTCATGATTCATGATTCATGATTCATGATTCATGATTCATGATTTAATTCATGATTAATGTTTCATGATTCAATTCATGATTCAATTCATGATTTATGAATCAATTTATGATTCATAATTCATGATTTATGATTCATGATTCATGATTCAATTCATGATTCATGATTCATGATTCATGATTCGATTCATGATTCTTGAATCATGATTCATGATTCAATTCATGATTCATGATTCGATTCATGATTCATGAGTCATGATTCATGATTCATGATTCAATTCACGATTCATGATTCATGATTCAATTCATGATTCATGATTCATGATTCAATTCATGATTCAATTCATGATTCATGATTCATGATTCAATTTATGATTCAATTCATGATTCAATTCATGATTCAATTCATGATTCATGATTCAAGAATAAATTCATGATTTATGATTCAATTCATGATTCATGATTCATGATTCGATTCGTGATTCGTGATTCATGATTCAATTTATGATTCATGAATCATTATTCGAATTATTATTCATGATTCATGATTCAATTCATGATTTATGAATCATGATTTATGATTCAATTCATGATTCATGATTCATGATTCAATTCATAATTCATGATTCAATTCATGATTCATAATTTGATTCATGATTCGATTCCTGATTAATTTCATGATTCATGATTCGATTTATGATTCTTGATTCATGATTCAATTCATGATTCATGATTCAATTCATGATTCATGATTCATGATTCAATTCATGATTCATGATTCATGATTCAATTCATGATTCAATTCACGATTAATGATTCAATTCATGATTCATGATTCATGATTCAATTCATGATTCATGATTCATGATTCAATTCATGATTCAATTCATGATTCATGATTTATTTCATGATTCATGATTCATTTTATGATTCATGATTCATTTCATGATTCAATTCATGATTCATAATTCGATTCATGATTCATGATTCAATTCATGATTCATGATTCAATTCATGATTCATGATTCATGATTCAATTCATTAATCATGATTCGATTCATGATTCATGATTCATGATTCATGATTCATGATTTAATTCATGATTAATGTTTCATGATTCAATTCATGATTCAATTCATGATTTATGAATCAATTTATGATTCATAATTCATGATTTATGATTCATGATTCATGATTCAATTCATGATTCATGATTCAAGATTCATGATTCAATTCATGATTCATGATTCGATATATGATTCGATTCATGATTCATGATTCATGATTCAATTCATGATTCATGATTCAATTCATGATTCATGATTCATGATTCAATTCATGATTCATGATTCGATTCATGATTCATGATTCATGATTCATGATTCATGATTCATGATTTAATTCATGATTAATGTTTCATGATTCAATTCATGATTCAATTCATGATTTATGAATCAATTTATGATTCATAATTCATGATTTATGATTCATGATTCATGATTCAATTCATGATTCATGATTCATGATTCAATTCATGATTCATGATTCATGATTCATGATTCGATTCATGATTCTTGAATCATGATTCATGATTCAATTCATGATTCATGATTCGATTCATGATTCATGAGTCATGATTCATGATTCATGATTCAATTCACGATTCATGATTCATGATTCAATTCATGATTCATGATTCATGATTCAATTCATGATTCAATTCATGATTCATGATTCATGATTCAATTTATGATTCAATTCATGATTCAATTCATGATTCAATTCATGATTCATGATTCAAGAATAAATTCATGATTTATGATTCAATTCATGATTCATGATTCATGATTCGATTCGTGATTCGTGATTCATGATTCAATTTATGATTCATGAATCATTATTCGAATTATTATTCATGATTCATGATTCAATTCATGATTTATGAATCATGATTTATGATTCAATTCATGATTCATGATTCATGATTCAATTCATAATTCATGATTCAATTCATGATTCATAATTTGATTCATGATTCGATTCCTGATTAATTTCATGATTCATGATTCGATTTATGATTCTTGATTCATGATTCAATTCATGATTCATGATTCAATTCATGATTCATGATTCATGATTCAATTCATGATTCATGATTCATGATTCAATTCATGATTCAATTCATGATTAATGATTCAATTCATGATTCATGATTCATGATTCAATTCATGATTCATGATTCATGATTCAATTCATGATTCAATTCATGATTCATGATTTATTTCATGATTCATGATTCATTTTATGATTCATGATTCATTTCATGATTCAATTCATGATTCATAATTCGATTCATGATTCATGATTCAATTCATGATTCATGATTCAATTCATGATTCATGATTCATGATTCAATTCATTAATCATGATTCGATTCATGATTCATGATTCATGATTCATGATTCATGATTTAATTCATGATTAATGTTTCATGATTCAATTCATGATTCAATTCATGATTTATGAATCAATTTATGATTCATAATTCATGATTTATGATTCATGATTCATGATTCAATTCATGATTCATGATTCATGATTCATGATTCTTGATTCAATTCATGATTCATGATTCAGTTCATGATTTCTGATTCATGATTCATGATTCGATTCATGATTTATTATTCAAGATTCAATTCATGATTAATGTTTCATGATTCAATTCATGATTCAATTCATGATTTATGAATCAATTTATGATTCATAATTCATGATTTCTGATTCATGATTCATGATTCAATTCATGATTCATGATTCATGATTCATGATTCTTGATTCAATTCATGATTCATGATTCGATTCATGATTTCTGATTCATGATTCATGATTCGATTCATGATTCTTGAATCATGATTCATGATTTAATTCATGATTCATGATTCGATTCATGATTCATGAGTCATGATTCATGATTCATGATTCAATTCACGATTCATGATTCATGATTCAATTCATGATTCATGATTCATGATTCAATTCATGATTCAATTCATGATTCATGATTCAAATTATGATTCATTAATCATGATTCAATTCATGATTCAATTCATGATTCAATTCATGATTCATGATTCAAGAATAAATTCATGATTTATGATTCAATTCATGATTCATGATTCATGATTCGATTCGTGATTCGTGATTCATGATTCAATTTATGATTCATGAATCATGATTCGAATTATTATTCATGATTCATGATTCAATTCATGATTTATGAATCATGATTTATGATTCAATTCATGATTCATGATTCATGATTCAATTCATGATTCATGATTCAATTCATGATTCATGATTCAATTCATGATTCATGATTCATGAATAATGATTCAATTCATGATTCAATTCATGATTCATAATTTGATTCATGATTCAATTCATGATTCATAATTCATGATTAAATTCATGATTCATGATTTGCTTCATGATTCAATTCATGATTCATGATTTAATTCATGATTCATGATTCGATTCATGATTCATGATTCATGATTCAATTCATGATTCATGATTCATGATTCATAATTCATGATTCATGATTCAATTAATAATTCATAATTCATGATTCATGATTTGATTCATGATTCATGATTCAATTCATGATTCCTGATTCATGAATCAATTCATGATTCATGATTTAATTCATGATTCATGATTCATGATTCAAATTATGATTCATGATTCGATTTATGATTCATGATTCAATTCATGTTTCATGATTCAATTCATGATTCATGATTCAATTCATGATTTATGATTCAATTCATAATTCGATTCCTGATTCAATTCATGATTCATGATTTGATTCATGATTCATGATTTGAATTAAGATTCATGATTCAATTCATGATTCCTGATTGAAGAATCATGATTCATGATTGAAGAATCATGATTCATGATTCATGATTCAATTCATGATTCATGATTCAATTCATGATTCAATTCATGATTCATGATTCATGATTCATGATTCATGATTCATGATTCATGATTCATGATTTGATTCATGATTCATGATTCAATTCATGATTCCTGAATTATGAATCAATTCATGATTCATGATTTAATTCATGATTCATGATTCATGATTCAAATTATGATTCATGATTCGATTTATGATTCATGATTCAATTCATGTTTCATGATTCAATTCATGATTCATGATTCAATTCATGATTTATGATTCAATTCATGATTCGATTCCTGATTCAATTCATGATTCATGATTTGATTCATGATTCATGATTTGAATTATGATTCATGATTCAATTCATGATTCCTGATTGAAGAATCATGATTCATGATTCATGATTCAATTAATGATTCATGATTCAATTCATGATTCAATTCATGATTCATGATTCATGATTCATGATTCATGATTCATGATTCAATTCATGATTCAATTCATGATTCATGACTCATGATTCGATTCATGATTCAATTCATGATTCAATTCATGATTCAATTCATGATTCATGATTCATCAATGAATTCATGATTCATGATTCATGATTCAATTCATAAATTCATGATTCATGATTTAAATTATGGTTCAATTCATGATTCATGATTAATGATTCAATTCATGATTCAATTCAAGATTCATGATTCGAATTATGATTCATGATTCGATTCATGATTCATGTTTCATGATTCAATTCATGATTCATGATTCATGATTCAATTCATGATTCAATTTATGATTCATGATTCATGATTCAATTCATGATTCAATTCATGATTCATGATTCAAGATTCGATTCATGATTCATGTTTAATTCATGATTCATGATTCGATTCATGATTCATGATTTATGATTCATGATTCAATTCATAATTCATGATTCGATTCATGATTCTTGATTCATGATTTATAATTCGATTCATGATTCATGATTTAATTCATGATTTATGATTCATTACTCATGATTCAATTCATTAATCATGATTCATGATTAGATTCATGATTCATAATTCAATTCATGTTTCATAATTCATGATTCATGATTCAATTCATGATTCATAATTCATGATTGATGATTCAATTCATGATTCATGATTCAATTCATGATTCATGATTCAATTCATGATTAGATTCCTGATTCATTTCATGATTCATGATTCGATTTATGATTCTTGATTCATGATTCAATTCATGATTCATGATTCAATTCATGATTCATGATTCATGATTCAATTCATGATTTATGATTCAATTCATGAATTATGATTCATGATTCATGATTCAATTCATGATTCATGATTCATGATTAAATTCATGATTCATGATTTGATTCATGATTCTTGAATCATGATTCATGATTCAATTCATGATTCATGATTCATGATTTAATTCATGATTCATGATTCGATTCATGATTCATGATTCATGATTCAATTCATGATTCATGATTTATGATTCAATTCATGATTCAATTCATGATTCATGATTCATGATTCAATTTATGATTCATTAATCATGATTCAATTCATGATTCAATTCATGATTCATGATTCAAGATTCAATTCATGATTTATGATACAATTCATAATTCATGATTCATGATTCGATTCATGATTCGTGATTCATGATTCAATTAATCATTCATGATTCATGATTCGATTCATGATTCATGATTCATTATTCAATTCATGATTCATGATTCAATTTATGATTCATGAATCGATTCATGATTCATGATTCCTGATTCAATTCATGATTCATGATTCATGATTCATGATTCATGTCATGATTCATGATTCAATATATGATTCAATTCATGATTTATGATTCATGATTCAATTTATGATTCATGATTCATGATTCAATTCATGATTCATGATTTAATTCATAATTCAATTCATGATTCATGATTCAATTCATAATTCATGATTCATGATTCAATTCATGATTTATGATACAATTCATAATTCATGATTCATGATTCGATTCATGATTCATGATTCATGATTCAATTAATGATTCATGATTCATGATTCGATTCATGATTCATGATTCGATTCATGATTCATGATTCGATTCATGATTCATGATTCATTATTCAATTCATGATTCATGATTCAATAAATGATTCATGAATCGATTCATGATTCATGATTCCTGATTCAATTCATGATTCATGATTCATGATTTATGATTCAAGTCATGATTCATGATTCAATTCATGATTCAATTCATGATTTATGATTCATGATTCAATTCATGATTTATGATTCATGATTCAATTCATGATTCATGATTTAATTCATAATTCAATTCATGATTCATGATTCAATTCATAATTCATAATTCATGATTCATGATTCATATTTCATGATTCATGATTCATGTTTCATGATTCATGATTCAATTCATGATTCATGATTCAATTCATGATTCAATTCATAATTCATGATTCATGATTTGATTCATGCTTCATGATTCATGATTCAAATTATGATTCATGATTCATGATTCAAATTATGATTCATGATTCGATTCATGATTCAATTCATGATTTATGATTCAAATTATGATTCGATTCCTGATTCAATTCATGATTCATGATTCGATTTATGATTCATGATTCAATTCATGATTCATGAATCAATTCATGATTCATGATTCATGAATCAATCCATGATTCATGATTCAATTCATGATTCATGATTCAATTCATGATTCATGATTCAATTTATGATTCATGATTCAATTCATGATTCATGATTCATGAATCAATTCATGATTCATGATTCATGATTCAATTCATGATTCAAGATTCAATTCATGATTTAATTCATGATTCATGATTCATGATTCATGATTCGATTCATGATTCGTGATTCATGATTCAATTTATGATTCATGATTCGATTCATGATTCGTGATTCATGATTCATGATTCAATTCATGATTCCTGATTCAATTCATGATTCATGATTCATGATTCATGATTCAAGTCATGATTCATTTTTCAATTCATGATTCAATTCATGATTCATGATTCAATTCATGATTCAATTCATGATTCATGATTCAATTCATGATTCATGATTCAATTCATAATTCAATTCATGATTCATGATTCAATTCATGATTCATAATTCATGATTCATGATTCAATTAATAATTCATAATTCATGAGTCATGATTAATGTTTCATGATTCATGATTTAATTCATGATTCATGATTCAATTCATGATTCAATTCATAATTCATGATTCAATATATGATTCATGATTCATGATTCAATTCATGATTCATGATTCGATTCATGATTCATGATTCATGATTCATGATTCATGATTTAATTCATGATTAATGATTCATGATTCAATTGATGATTCAATTCATGATTTATGAATCAATTTATGATTCATAATTCATGATTTATGATTCATGATTCATGATTCAATTCATGATTCATGATTCATGATTCAATTTATGATTCATTAATCATGATTCAATTCATGATTCAATTCTTGATTCAATTCATGATTCATGATTCAAGAATAAATTCATGATTTATGATTCAATTCATGATTCGATTCATGATTCGATTCATGATTCATGATTCATGATTCAAATCATGATTCATGATTCAATTCATGATTCATGATTCAATTCATGATTCATGATTCGATTCATGATTCATGATTCATGATTTATGATTCATGATTCATGATTTAATTCATGATTAATGATTCATGATTCAATTCATGATTCAATTCATGATTTATGAATCAATTTATGATTCATAATTCATGATTTATGATTCATGATTCATGATTCAAATCATGATTCATGATTCATGATTCAATTTATGATTCATTAATCATGATTCATGATTCATGATTCGATTCATGATTCAATTCATGATTCATGATTCAAGAATAAATTCATGATTTATGATTCAATTCATGATTCATGATTCATGATTCGATTCATGATTCATGATTCATGATTCAATTTATCATTCATGATTCATGATTCAAATTATTATTCATGATTCATGATTCAATTCATGATTCTTGATTCATGATTTAATTCATAATTAATGATTCATGATTCAATTCATGATTCATGAATCAATTTATGATTCATAATTCATGATTTATGAATCATGATTTATGATTCAATTCATGATTCAATTCATGATTCATGATTCATGATTCAATTCATGATTCATGATTCAATTCATGATTCATGATTCAATTCATGATTCAATTCATGATTCATAATTTGATTCATGATTCATGATTCAATGCATGATTCATGATTCATGATTTGATTCATGATTCTTGAATCATCATTCATTATTCAATTCATGATTCATGATTCATGATTTAATTCATGATTCATGATTCGATTCATGATTCATGATTCATGATTCAATTCATGATTCATGATTCAATTCATGATTCAATTCATGATTTATGAATCAATTTATGATTCATAATTCATGATTTATGATTCATGATTCATGATTCAATTCATGATTCATGATTCATGATTCAATTTATGATTCATTAATCATGATTCAATTCATGATTCAATTCTTGATTCAATTCATGATTCATGATTCAAGAATAAATTCATGATTTATGATTCAATTCATGATTCGATTCATGATTCGATTCATGATTCATGATTCATGATTCAATTCATGATTCATGATTCAATTCATGATTCATGATTCATGATTCAATTCATGATTCATGATTCGATTCATGATTCATGATTCATGATTCATGATTCACGATTCATGATTTAATTCATGATTAATGATTCATGATTCAATTCATGATTCAATTCATGATTTATGAATCAATTTATGATTCATAATTCATGATTTATGATTCATGATTCATGATTCAATTCATGATTCATGATTCAATTTATGATTCATTAATCATGATTCAATTCATGATTCAATTCATGATTCAATTCATGATTCATGATTCAAGAATAAATTCATGATTTATGATTCAATTTATGATTCATGATTCATGATTCAAATTATTATTCATGATTCATGATTCAATTCATGATTCATGATTCATGATTCATGATTTAATTCATAATTAATGATTCATGATTCAATTCATGATTCATGAATCAATTTATGATTCATAATTCATGATTTATGAATCATGATTTATGATTCAATTCATGATTCAATTCATGATTCATGATTCAATTCATGATTCATGATTCAATTCATGATTCATGATTCAATTCATGATTCAATTCATGATTCATAATTTGATTCATGATTCATGAATCAATGCATGATTCATGATTCATGATTTGATTCATGATTCTTGAATCATCATTCATGATTCAATTCATGATTCATGATTCATGATTTAAGTCATGATTCATGATTCGATTCATGATTCAATTCATGATTCATGATTCATGATTCAATTTATGATTCATTAATCATGATTCAATTCATGATTCAATTCATGATTCATGATTCAAGATTCAATTCATGATTTATGATTCAATTCATATTTCATGATTCATGATTCGATTCATGATTCGTGATTCATGTTTCAATTAATGATTCATGATTCATGATTCCATTCATGATTCGTGATTCATGATTCAATTTATGATTTATGATTCATGATTTAAATTATTATTCATGATTAATGATTCAATTCATGATTCATGATTCATGATTCATGATTTAATTCATGATTAATGATTCATGATTCAATTCATGATTCATGAATCAATTTATGATTCATAATTCATGATTTATGAATCATGATTTATGATTCAATTCATGATTCAATTAATGATTCATGATTCATGATTCAATTCATAATTCATGATTCAATTCATAATTCATAATTCATAATTAATTATTCAATTCATGATTCAATTCATGATTCATAATTTGATTCATGATTCATGATTCAATTCATGATTCATAATTCATGATTAAATTCATGATTCATGATGCGATTCATGATTCATGATTCATGATTCAATTCATGATTCATGATTCATGATTCAATTCATGATTCAATTCATGATTCATGATTCATGATTCAATTTATGATTCATTAATCATGATTCAATTCATGATTCAATTCATGATTCAAGATTCAATTCATGATTTATGATTCAATTCATGATTCATGATTCATGATTCAATTCATGATTCATGATTCATGATTCAATTCATGATTCATGATTTGATTCATGATTCTTGAATCATCATTCATGATTCAATTCATGATTCATGATTCATGATTTAATTCATGATTCATGATTCGATTCATGATTCATGATTCATGATTCAATTCATGATTCATGATTCATGATTCATGATTCAATTCATGATTCATGATTCATGATTCAATTTATGATTCATTAATCATGATTCAATTCATGATTCAATTCATGATTCATGATTCAAGATTCAATTCATGATTTATGATTCAATTCATATTTCATGATTCATGATTCGATTCATGATTCGTGATTCATGTTTCAATTAATGATTCATGATTCATGATTCGATTCATGATTCATGATTCATGATTCAATTCATGATTCATGATTCAATTCATGATTCATGAATCGATTCATGATTCATGATTCCTGATTCAATTCATGATTCATGATTCATGATTCATGATTCAAGTCATGATTCATGATTCAATTCATGATTCAATTCATGATTTATGATTAATGATTCAGTTTATGATTCATGATTCATGATTCATGATTCAATTCATGATTCATGATTTAATTCATAATTCAATTCATTATTCATGATTCAATTCATATTTCATAATTCATGATTCATGATTAATATTTCACGATTCATTATTCATGTTTCATGATTCATGATTCAATTCATGATTCATGATTCAATTCATGATTCAATTCATAATTCATGATTCATGATTTGATTCATGATTCATGATTCAATTCCTGATTTATGATTCACTTCATGATTCCTGATTCATGAATCAATTCATGATTCTTGATTTAATTCATGCTTCATGATTCATGATTCAAATTATGATTCATGATTCGATTCATGATTCATGATTCAATTCATGATTCAATTCATGATTTATGATTCAATTCATGATTCGATTCCTGATTCAATTCATGATTCATGATTCGATTTATGGTTCATGATTCAATTCATGATTCATGAATCAATTCATAATTCATAATTCATGAATCAATTCATGATTCATAATTCAATTCATGATTAATGATTCAATTCATGATTCATGATTCGATTTATGATTCATGATTCAGTTCATGATTCATGATTCATAAATCAATTCATGATTCATGATTCATGATTCAATTCATGATTCAAGATTCAATTC
Organism: Mixophyes fleayi; assembly: GCF_038048845.1. Taxonomy (NCBI): domain Eukaryota; kingdom Metazoa; phylum Chordata; class Amphibia; order Anura; family Limnodynastidae; genus Mixophyes; species Mixophyes fleayi. The sequence goes on along the minus strand of NW_027447874.1, from coordinate 7,055 downwards.
ATGATTCAATTCATGATTCATGATTCATGATTCATGATTCGATTCATGATTCGTGATTCATGATTCAATTTATGATTCATGATTCGATTCATGATTCGTGATTCATGATTCATGATTCAATTCATGATTCATGATTCAATTCATGATTCATGATTCCTGATTCAATTCATGATTCATGATTCATGATTCATGATTCAAGTCATGATTCATGATTCAATTCATGATTCAATTCATGATTCATGATTCATGATTCAATTTATGATTCATGATTCATGATTCATGATTCATGATTCATGATTCATGATTCATGATTCAATTCATGATTCATGATTCAATTCATAATTCAATTCATGATTCATGATTCAATTCATGATTCATAATTCATGATTCATGATTCAATTAATAATTCATAATTCATGAGCCATGATTCATGTTTCATGATTCATGATTTAATTCATGATTCATGATTCAATTCATGATTGAATTCATAATTCATGATTCATGATTTGATTCATGATTCATGATTTGATTCATGATTCAATTCATGATTCCTGATTCATGAATCAATTCATGATTCATGATTTAATTCATGATTCATGATTCAATTCATGATTCATGATTCGATTCATGATTTCTGATTCATGATTCATGATTCGATTCATGATTAATTATTCAAGATTCAATTCATGATTAATGATTCATGATTCGATTCATGATTCATGATTCGATTCATGATTCTTGAATCATGATTCATGATTCAATTCATGATTCATGATTCGATTCATGATTCATGAGTCATGATTCATGATTCATGATTCAATTCACGATTCATGATTCATGATTCAATTCATGATTCATGATTCATGATTCAATTCATGATTCATGATTCAATTCATGATTCAATTCATGATTCATGATTCATGATTCAATTTATGATTCAATTCATGATTCAATTCATGATTCAATTCATGATTCATGATTCAAGAATAAATTCATGATTTATGATTCAATTCATGATTCATGATTCATGATTCGATTCGTAATTCGTGATTCATGATTCAATTTATGATTCATGAATCATTATTCGAATTATTATTCATGATTCATGATTCAATTCATGATTTATGAATCATGATTTATGATTCAATTCATGATTCATGATTCATGATTCAATTCATGATTCATGATTCAATTCATGATTCATAATTTGATTCATGATTCGATTCCTGATTCATTTCATGATTCATGATTCGATTTATGATTCTTGATTCATGATTCAATTCATGATTCATGATTCAATTTATGATTCATGATTCATGATTCAATTCATGATTCATGATTCATGATTCAATTCATGATTCAATTCATGATTCATGATTCAATTCATGATTCATGATTCATGATTCAATTCATGATTCATGATTCATGATTCAATTCATGATTCAATTCATGATTCATGATTCATTTCATGATTCATGATTCATTTCATGATTCATGATTCATTTCATGATTCAATTCATGATTCATAATTCGATTCATGATTCATGATTCAATTCATGATTCATGATTCAATTCATGATTCATGATTCATGATTCAATTCATTAATCATGATTCGATTCATGATTCATGATTCATGATTCATGATTCATGATTCTTGATTCAATTCATGATTCATGATTCGATTCATGATTTCTGATTCATGATTCATGATTCGATTCATGATTAATTATTCAAGATTCAATTCATGATTAATGTTTCATGATTCAATTCATGATTCAATTCATGATTTATAAATCAATTTATGATTCATAATTCATGATTTATGATTCATGATTCATGATTCAATTCATGATTCATGATTCATGATTCATGATTCTTGATTCAATTCATGATTCATGATTCGATTCATGATTTCTGATTCATGATTCATGATTCGATTCATGATTCTTGAATCATGATTCATGATTCAATTCATGATTCATGATTCGATTCATGATTCATGAGTCATGATTCATGATTCATGATTCAATTCATGATTCATGATTCATGATTCAATTCATGATTCATGATTCATGATTCAATTCATGATTCAATTCATGATTCATGATTCAAATTATGATTCATTAATCATGATTCAATTCATGATTCAATTCATGATTCAATTCATGATTCATGATTCAAGAATAAATTCATGATTTATGATTCAATTCATGATTCATGATTCATGATTCGATTCGTGATTCGTGATTCATGATTCAATTTATGATTCATGAATCATGATTCGAATTATTATTCATGATTCATGATTCAATTCATGATTTATGAATAATGATTTATGATTCAATTCATGATTCATGATTCATGATTCAATTCATGATTCATGATTCATGATTCAATTCATGATTCATGATTCAATTCATGATTCATGATTCATGAATAATGATTCAATTCATGATTCAATTCATGATTCAATTCATGATTCATAATTTGATTCATGATTCAATTCATGATTCATAATTCATGATTAAATTCATGATTCATGATTTGCTTCATGATTCAATTCATGATTCATGATTCATGATTTAATTCATGATTCATGATACGATTCATGATTCATGATTCATGATTCAATTCATGATTCATGATTCATGATTCATAATTCATGATTCATGATTCAATTAATAATTCATAATTCATGATTCATGATTTGATTCATGATTCATGATTCAATTCATGATTCCTGATTCATGAATCAATTCATGATTCATGATTTAATTCATGATTCATGATTCAATTCATGATTTATGATTCAATTCATGATTCGATTCCTGATTCAATTCATGATTCATGATTTGATTCATGATTCATGATTTGAATTATGATTCATGATTCAATTCATGATTCCTGATTGAAGAATCATGATTCATGATTCATGATTCAATTCATGATTCATGATTCAATTCATGATTCAATTCATGATTCATGATTCATGATTCATGATTCATGATTCATGATTTGATTCATGATTCATGATTCAATTCATGATTCCTGATTCATGAATCAATTCATGATTCATGATTTAATTCATGATTCATGATTCATGATTCAAATTATGATTCATGATTCGATTTATGATTCATGATTCAATTCATGTTTCATGATTCAATTCATGATTCATGATTCAATTCATGATTTATGATTCAATTCATGATTCGATTCCTGATTCAATTCATGATTCATGATTTGATTCATGATTCATGATTTGAATTATGATTCATGATTCAATTCATGATTCCTGATTGAAGAATCATGATTCATGATTCATAATTCAATTCATGATTCATGATTCAATTCATGATTCAATTCATGATTCATGATTCATGATTCATGATTCATGATTCACGATTCATGATTCATGATTCATGATTCATGATTCAATTCATGATTCAATTCATGATTCATGACTCATGATTCGATTCATGATTCAATTCATGATTCAATTCATGATTCAATTCATGATTCATGATTCATCAATGAATTCATGATTCATGATTCATGATTCAATTCATGATTCATGATTCATGATTTAAATTATGATTCAATTCATGATTCATGATTAATGATTCAATTCATGATTCAATTCAAGATTCATGATTCGAATTATGATTCATGATTCGATTCATGATTCATGTTTCATGATTCAATTCATGATTCATGATTCATGATTCAATTCATGATTCAATTTATGATTCATGATTCATGATTCAATTCATGATTCAATTCATGATTCATGATTCAAGATTCGATTCATGATTCATGTTTAATTCATGATTCATGATTCGATTCATGATTCATGATTTATGATTCATGATTCAATTCATAATTCATGATTCGATTCATGATTCTTGATTCATGATTTATAATTCGATTTATGATTCATGATTTAATTCATGATTTATGATTCATTACTCATGATTCAATTCATTAATCATGATTCATGATTAGATTCATGATTCATAATTCAATTCATGTTTCATAATTCATGATTCATGATTCAATTCATGATTCATAATTCATGATTGATGATTCAATTCATGATTCATGATTCAATTCATAATTCATGATTCAATTCATGATTCGATTCCTGATTCATTTCATGATTCATGATTCGATTTATGATTCTTGATTCATGATTCAATTCATGATTCATGATTCAATTCATGATTCATGATTCATGATTCAATTCATGATTTATGATTCAATTCATGAATTATGATTCATGATTCATAATTCAATTCATGATTCATGATTCATGATTAAATTCATGATTCATGATTTTATTCATGATTCTTGAATCATGATTCATGATTCAATTCATGATTCATGATTCATGATTTAATTCATGATTCATGATTCGATTCATGATTCATGATTCATGATTCAATTCATGATTCATGATTTATGATTCAATTCATGATTTAATTCATGATTCATGATTCGATTCATGATTCAATTCATGATTCATGATTCATGATTCAATTTATGATTCATTAATCATGATTCAATTCATGATTCAATTCATGAATTATGATTCAAGATTCAATTCATGATTTATGATTCAATTCATATTTCATGATTCATGATTCGATTCATGATTCGTGATTCATGTTTCAATTAATGATTCATGATTCATGATTCCAATTATGATTCGTGATTCATGATTCAATTTATGATTTATGATTCATGATTCAAATTATTATTCATGATTAATGATTCAATTCATGATTCATGATTCATGAATTATGATTCAAGATTCAATTCATGATTTATGATTCAATTCATATTTCATGATTCATGATTCGATTCATGATTCGTGATTCATGTTTCAATTAATGATTCATGATTCATGATTCCATTCATGATTCGTGATTCATGATTTAATTCATGATTAATGATTCATGATTCAATTCATGATTCATGAATCAATTTATGATTCATAATTCATGATTTATGAATCATGATTTATGATTCAATTCATGATTCAATTAATGATTCATGATTCATGATTCAATTCATAATTCATGATTCAATTCATAATTCATAATTCATAATTAATTATTCAATTCATGATTCAATTCATGATTCATAATTTGATTCATGATTCATGATTCAATTCATGATTCATAATTCATGATTAAATTCATGATTCATGATTTGATTCATGATTCAATTCATGATTCATGATTCATGATTTAATTCATGATTCATGATGCGATTCATGATTCATGATTCATGATTCAATTCATGATTCATGATTCATGATTCAATTCATGATTCAATTCATGATTCATGATTCATGATTCAATTTATGATTCATTAATCATGATTCAATTCATGATTCAATTCATGATTCAAGATTCAATTCATGATTTATGATTCAATTCATGATTCATGATTCATGATTCAATTCATGATTCATGATTCATGATTAAATTCATGATTCATGATTTGATTCATGATTCTTGAATCATCATTCATGATTCAATTCATGATTCATGATTCATGATTTAATTCATGATTCATGATTCGATTCATGATTCATGATTCATGATTCAATTCATGATTCATGATTCATGATTCATGATTCAATTCATGATTCATGATTCATGATTCAATTTATGATTCATTAATCATGATTCAATTCATGATTCAATTAATGATTCATGATTCAAGATTCAATTCATGATTTATGATTCAATTCATATTTCATGATTCATGATTCGATTCATGATTCGTGATTCATGTTTCAATTAATGATTCATGATTCATGATTCGATTCATGATTCATGATTCATGATTCAATTCATGATTCATGATTCAATTCATGATTCATGAATCGATTCATGATTCATGATTCCTGATTCAATTCATGATTCATGATTCATGATTCATGATTCAAGTCATGATTCATGATTCAATTCATGATTCAATTCATGATTTATGATTAATGATTCAGTTTATGATTCATGATTCATGATTCATGATTCAATTCATGATTCATGATTTAATTCATAATTCAATTCATGATTCATGATTCAATTCATATTTCATAATTCATGATTCATGATTAATATTTCACGATTCATTATTCATGTTTCATGATTCATGATTCAATTCATGATTCATGATTCAATTCATGATTCAATTCATAATTCATGATTCATGATTTGATTCATGATTCATGATTCAATTCCTGATTTATGATTCACTTCATGATTCCTGATTCATGAATCAATTCATGATTCTTGATTTAATTCATGCTTCATGATTCATGATTCAAATTATGATTCATGATTCGATTCATGATTCATGATTCATGATTCAATTCATGATTCTATTCATGATTTATGATTCAATTCATGATTCGATTCCTGATTCAATTCATGATTCATGATTCGATTTATGGTTCATGATTCAATTCATGATTCATGAATCAATTCATAATTCATAATTCATGAATCAATTCATGATTCATAATTCAATTCATGATTAATGATTCAATTCATGATTCATGATTCGATTTATGATTCATGATTCAGTTCATGATTCATGATTCATAAATCAATTCATGATTCATGATTCATGATTCAATTCATGATTCAAGATTCAATTCATGATTCAATTCATGATTCATGATTCATGATTCATGATTCGATTCATGATTCGTGATTCATGATTCAATTTATGATTCATGATTCGATTCATGATTCGTGATTCATGATTCATGATTAAATTCATGATTCATGATTCAATTCATGATTCATGATTCCTGATTCAATTCATGATTCATGATTCATGATTCATGATTCAAGTCATGATTCATGATTCAATTCATGATTCAATTCATGATTCATGATTCATGATTCAATTTATGATTCATGATTCATGATTCATGATTCATGATTCATGATTCATGATTCATGATTCATGATTCAATTCATGATTCATGATTCAATTCATAATTCAATTCATGATTCATGATTCAATTCATGAT
>NW_027447873.1:0-22163 GCF_038048845.1 Mixophyes fleayi | reverse complement strand
TTCATGAATCATGAATCATGAATTGAATCATGAATCTTGAATCATGAATCATGAATTAAATCATGAATCATGAATCATGAATCATGAATTGAATCATAAATCATGAATCATGAATCGAATCATAAATCATGATTCATGAATCATGAATTGAATCATGAATCATGAATCATGAATCATGAATTGAATCATGAATCATAAATCATGAATCGAATCATGAATCATGAATCATAAATTAAATCATGAATCATGAACCATTAATCATGAATTAAATCATGAATCATGAATCATAAATCGAATCATGAATCAGCAATCATGAATCATGAATCATGAATCGAATCATGAATCATGAATCATAAATCATGAATCATGAATCATGAATCATTAATCATGAATTAAATCATGAATCATGAATCATGAATTGAATCATGAATCATGAATCATTAATTGAATCATGAATCATGAATTGAATCATAAATCATGAATCATGAATCATGAATTGAATCATGAATCATGAATCAAATCATGAATCATGAATCATGAATTATGAATCATGAATTGAATCATGAATCATGAATCATGAATCATGAATCATGAATTGAATCATAAATCATGAATCATGAATTGAATCATGAATCATGAATCATGATCGAATCATGAATCATGAATTGAATCATGAATCATGAATCATGAATTGAATCATTAATCATGAATCATGAATCATGAATTGAATCATGAATCATGAATTAAATCATGAATCATGAATCATGATCATGAATCATGAATCGAATCATGAATCATGAATCGAATCATGAATCATTAATCATGAATCATGAATCATTAATCATTAATCATGAATTAAATCATGAATCATGAATCATGAATTGAATCATGAATCATGAATTATTAATTGAATCATGAATCATGAATCGAATCATAAATTATGAATCATGAATCATGAATCATGAATTATGAATTGAATCATGAATCATGAATCAAATCATGAATCATGAATCATGAATTATGAATCATGAATTGAATCATGAATCATGAATTATGAATCATGAATCATGAATTGAATCATAAATTATGAATCATGAATCGAATCATGAATCATGAATCATGAATCATGAATCATGAATTGAATCATAAATCATGATTCATGAATTGAATCATGAATCATGAATCATGAATTGAATCATGAATCATGAATCATGAATCATGAATTGAATCATTAATCATGAATCATGAATCATGAATTGAATCATGAATCATGAATTGAATCTTGAATCATGAATCATGAATCATGAATTATGAATTAAATCATGAATCATGAATCATGAATCGAATCATGAATCATGAATCAAATCATGAATCATGAATCATGAATCATGAATTATGAATTAAATCATGAATCATGAATCATGAATCATGAATCATGAATTGAATCATGAATCATGAATCATGAATTGAATCATGAATCATGAATCATGAATCGAATCATGAATCATGAATCATAAATTAAATCATGAATCATGAATCATTAATCATGAATTAAATCATGAATCATGAATCATAAATCGAATCATGAATCAGTAATCATGAATCATGAATCATGAATCGAATCATGAATCATGAATCATGAATCATAAATCATGAATCATGAATCATTAATCATTAATCATGAATTAAATCATGAATCATGAATTGAATGATGAATCATGAATCATTAATTGAATCATGAATCATGAATTGAATCATAAATCATGAATCATGAATCATGAATTGAATCATGAATCATGAATCAAATCATAAATCATGAATCATGAATTATAAATCATGAATTGAATCATGAATCATGAATCATGAATCATGAATTGAATCATAAATCATGAATCATGAATTGAATCATGAATCATGAATCATGAATCGAATCATGAATCATGAATTGAATCATGAATCATGAATCATGAATTAAATCATTAATCATGAATCATGAATCATGAATTGAATCATGAATCATGAATTGAATCTTGAATTATGAATCATGAATCATGAATTATGAATTAAATCATGAATCATTAATCATGAATCATGAATCATTAATCATTAATCATGAATTAAATCATGAATCATGAATCATGAATCATGAATCGAATCATGAATCATGAATCGAATCATGAATCATTAATCATGAATCATGAATCATTAATCATTAATCATGAATTAAATCATGAATCATGAATCATGAATTGAATCATGAATCATGAATCATGAATCATGAATCGAATCATGAATCATGAATCGTTAATCATTAATCATGAATTCAATCATGAATCATGAATCATGAATTGAATCATAAATCATGAATCATGAATTGAATCATGAATCATGAATCATGAATCAATTCATGAATCATGAATTGAATCATGAATCATGAATCATGAATTGAATCATTAATCATGAATCATGAATCATGAATTGAATCATGAATCATGAATTGAATCTTGAATCATGAATCATGAATCATGAATTATGAATTAAATCATGAATCATGAATCATGAATCATGAATCATGAATCGAATCATGAATCATGAATCGAATCATGAATCATGAATCGAATTATGAATCATTAATCATGAATCATGAATCATTAATCATTAATCATGAATTAAATCATGAATCATGAATCATTAATTGAATCATGAATCATGAATTGAATCATAAATCATGAATCATGAATCATGAATTGAATCATGAATCATGAATCAAATCATGAATCATGAATCATGAATTATGAATCATGAATTGAATCATGAATCATGAATCATGAATCATGAATCATGAATTGAATCATAAATCATGAATCATGAATTGAATCATGAATCATGAATCATGAATCGAGTCATGAATCATAAATTGAATCATGAATCATGAATCATGAATTGAATCATTAATCATGAATCATGAATCATGAATTGAATCATGAATCATGAATTGAATCTTGAATCATTAATCATGAATCATGAATTATGAATTAAATCATGATCATGAATCATGAATCATGAATCATGAATCATGAATCATGAATCATGAATCGAATCATGAATCATGAATCGAATAATGAATCATGAATCGAATCATGAATCATTAATCATTAATCATGAATTAAATCATGAATCATGAATTGAATCATGAATCATGAATCATGAATCATGAATCGAATCATGAATCATGAATCGAATCATGAATCATTAATCATGAATCATGAATCATTAATCATTAATCATGAATTAAATCATGAATCATGAATCATGAATTGAATCATGAATCATGAATCATGAATCATGAATCGAATCATGAATCATGAATCGTTAATCATTAATCATGAATTAAATCATGAATCATGAATCATGAATTGAATCATGAATCATGAATCATTAATTGAATCATGAATCATGAATCGAATCATAAATCATGAATCATGAATCATGAATCATGAATCATGAATTGAATCATGAATCATGAATCAAATCATGAATCATGAATCATGAATTATGAATCATGAATTGAATCATGAATCATGAATTATGAATCATGAATTGAATCATGATTAATGAATCATGAATCATGAATTGAATAATAAATCATGAATCATGAATCATGAATCATGAATCATGAATTGAATCATAAATTATGAATCATGAATCATGAATCATGAATTAAATCATGAATCATGAATTATGCATCATGAATTGAATCATGATTCATGAATCATGAATTGAATCATGAATCATGAATCATAATCGAATCATGAATCATGAATTGAATCATGAATCTTGAATCATGAATCATGAATTTAATCATGAATCATGAATTGAATCATAAATCATGATTCATGAATCATGAATCATGAATTGAATCATGAATCTTGAATCATGAATCATGAATTGAATCATGAATCATGAATCATGAATCATGAATTGAATCATAAATCATGAATCATGAATTAAATCATAAATCATGATTCATGAATCATGAATCATGAATTGAATCATGAATCATGAATCGAATCATGAATCATGAATCATTAATCATGAATTAAATCATGAATCATGAATCATGAATTGAATCATGAATCATGAATCATTAATTGAATCATGAATCATGAATCAAATCATAAATCATGAATCATGAATCATGAATCATGAATCATGAATCATGAATTGAATCATGAATCATGAATCAAATCATGAATCATGAATCATGAATTATGAATCATGAATTGAATCATGAATCATGAATTATGACTCATGAATTGAATCATGAATCATGAATCATGAATCATGAATCATGAATCATGAATCATAAATCATGAATCATGAATCATGAATCATGAATTGAATCATAAATTATGAATCATGAATCATGAATTGAATCATGAATCATGAATTGAATCTTGAATTATGAATCATGAATCATGAATTATGAATCATGAATTGAATCATGAATCATGAATCATGAATCATGAATTAAATCATTAATCATGAATCATGAATCATGAATTGAATCATGAATCATGAATTGAATCTTGAATTATGAATCATGAATCATGAATTATGAATTAAATCATGAATCATTAATCATGAATCATGAATCATTCATGAATCAATGAGGATCATGCATTATGAATTAAATTAAATCATGAATTAAATCATGAATCATGAATCATGAATTGAATCATGAAACATGAATCATGAATCATGAATCGAATCATGAATCATGAATCGAATCATGAATCATTAATCATGAATCATGAATCATTAATCATTAATCATGAATTAAATCATGAATCATGAATCATGAATTGAATCATGAATCATGAATCATGAATCATGAATCGAATCATGAATCATGAATCGTTAATCATTAATCATGAATTCAATCATGAATCATGAATCATGAATTGAATCATAAATCATGAATCATGAATTGAATCATGAATCATGAATCATGAATCGATTCATGAATCATGAATTGAATCATGAATCATGAATCATGAATTGAATCATTAATCATGAATCATGAATCATGAATTGAATCATGAATCATGAATTGAATCTTGAATCATGAATCATGAATCATGAATTATGAATTAAATCATGAATCATGAATCATGAATCATGAATCGAATCATGAATCATGAATCGAATCATGAATCATGAATCGAATTATGAATCATTAATCATGAATCATGAATCATTAATCATTAATCATGAATTAAATCATGAATCATGAATCATTAATTGAATCATGAATCATGAATTGAATCATAAATCATGAATCATGAATCATGAATTGAATCATGAATCATGAATCAAATCATGAATCATGAATTATGAATCATGAATTGAATCATGAATCATGAATCATGAATCATGAATTGAATCATAAATCATGAATCATGAATTGAATCATGAATAATGAATCATGAATCGAGTCATGAATCATAAATTGAATCATGAATCATGAATCATGAATTGAATCATTAATCATGAATCATGAAGCATGAATTGAATCATGAATCATGAATTGAATCTTGAATCATGAATCATTAATCATGAATTATGAATTAAATCATGAATCATGAATCATGAATCATGAATCATGAATCATGAATCATGAATCGAATCATGAATCATGAATCGAATAATGAATCATGAATCGAATCATGAATCATAATCATTAATCATGAATTAAATCATGAATCATGAATCATGAATTGAATCATGAATCATGAATCATGAATCATGAATCGAATCATGAATCATGAATCGAATCATGAATCATTAATCATGAATCATGAATCATTAATCATTAATCATGAATTAAATCATGAATCATGAATCATGAATTGAATCATGAATCATGAATCATTAATTGAATCATGAATCATGAATCGAATCATAAATCATGAATCATGAATCATGAATCATGAATTGAATCATGAATCATGAATTGAATCATGAATCATGAATCATTATTGAATCATGAATCATGAATCGAATCATAAATCATGAATCATGAATCATGAATCATGAATCATGAATTGAATCATGAATCATGAATCAAATCATGAATCATGAATCATGAATCATGAATTGAATCATGAATCTTGAATCATGAATCATGAATTTAATCATGAATCATGAATTGAATCATAATCATGATTCATGAATCATGAATCATGAATTGAATCATGAATCTTGAATCATGAATCATGAATTGAATCATGAATCATGAATCATGAATCATGAATTGAATCATAAATCATGAATCATGAATTAAATCATAAATCATGATTCATGAATCATGAATCATGAATTGAATCATGAATCATGAATCGAATCATGAATCATGAATCATTAATCATTAATCATGAATTAAATCATGAATCATGAATCATGAATTGAATCATGAATCATGAATCATTAATTGAATCATGAATCATGAATCAAATCATAAATCATGAATCATGAATCATGAATCATGAATCATGAATCATGAATTGAATCATGAATCATGAATCAAATCATGAATCATGAATCATGAATTATGAATCATGAATTGAATCATGAATCATGAATTATGAATCATGAATTGAATCATGAATCATGAATCATGAATCATGAATCATGAATCATGAATCATGAATCATAAATCATGAATCATGAATCATGAATCATGAATCATGAATTGAATCATAAATTATGAATCATGAATCATGAATCATGAATCATGATTGAATCATGAATCATGAATTATGCATCATGAATTGAATCATGATTCATGAATCATGAATTGAATCATGAATCATGAATCATAAATCAAATCATGAATTGAATCATGAATCTTGAATCATGAATCATGAATTTAATTATGAATCATGAATTGAATCATGAATCATGAATCATGAATGGAATCATAAATCATGATTCATGAATCATGAATCATGAATTGAATCATGAATCATGAATCATGAATCATGAATTGAATCATGAATCATGAATCATGAATCATGAATTGAATCATAAATCATGAATCATGAATCGAATCATAAATCATGATTCATGAATCATGAATCATGAATTGAATCATGAATCATGAATCATGAATCATGAATTGAATCATGAATCATGAATCATGAATCGAATCATGAATCATGAATCATAAATTAAATCATGAATCATGAATCATTAATCATGCATTAAATCATGAATCATGAATCATGAATTGAATCATGAATCATGAATCATTAATTGAATCATGAATCATGAATTGAATCATAAATCATGAATCATGAATCATGAATTGAATCATGAATCATGAATCAAATCATGAATCATGAATCATGAATTATGAATCATGAATTGAATCATGAATCATGAATCATGAATCATGAATCATGAATTGAATCATAAATCATGAATCATGAATTGAATCATGAATCATGAATCATGAATCGAATCATGAATCATGAATTGAATCATGAATCATGAATCATGAATTGAATCATTAATCATGAATTGAATCATGAATCATGAATTAAATCATGAATCATGAATCATGAATCATGAATCATGAATCGAATCATGAATCATGAATCGAATCATGAATCATTAATTATGAATCATGAATCATTGATCATTAATCATGAATTAAATCATGAATCATGAATCATGATTGAATCATGAATCATGAATCATTAATTGAATCATGAATCATGAATCAAATCATAAATTATGAATCATGAATCATGAATCATGAATTGAATCATGAATCATGAATCAAATCATGAATCATGAATCATGAATTATGAATCATGAATTGAATCATGAATCATGAATTATGAATCATGAAGTGAATCATGAATTATGAATCATGAATCATGAATTGAATCATAAATTATGAATCATGAATCGAATCATGAATCATGAATCATGAATCATGAATCATGAATCATGAATCATGAATTGAATCATGAATCATGAATTATGCATCATGAATTGAATCATGATTCATGAATCATGAATTGAATCATGAATCTTGAATCATGAATCATGAATTGAATCATGAATCATGAATCATGAATTGAATCATGAATCATGAATCATGAATCGAATCATGAAACATGAATTGAATCATGAATCATGAATTGAGTCATTAATCATGAATCATGAATCATGAATCATGAATTGAATCATGAATCATGAATTGAATCTTGAATCATGAATCATGAATCATGAATCATGAATTGAATCATGAATCATGAATCATGAATTGAATCATGAATCATGAATCATGAATTGAATCATGAATCATGAATTGAATCATGAATCATGAATCGAATCATGAATCATGAATTGAATCATGAATTGAATCATAAATCATGAATAGAATCATGAATCATGAATTGAATCATGAATCATGAATTGAATCATGAATCATGAATCATACATTGAATCATGAATCATGAATTGAATCATGAATCATGAATCATGAATCATGAATTGAATCATGAATCATGAATCATGAATCATGAATCATGAATTGAATCATAAATCATGAATCATGAATCAAATCATGAATCATGAATCATGAATCATGAATTGAGTCATGAATCATGAATCATGAATCGAATCATGAATCATGAATTATGAATTGAATCATAAATCATGAATCATGAATCATGAATCATGAATTGAATCATGATCATGAATCAAATCATTAATCATGAATCATGAATCATGAATTGAATCATGAATCATGAATCATGAATTGAATCATGAATCATGTATCATGAATCATGAATCATGAATCATGAATCGAATCATGAATCATTAATGATGAATCATGAATCATGAATCAAATCATGAATCATGAATCATGAATTGAATTATGAATCATGAGTTAAATCATGAATCACGAATCATGAATTAAATCATGAATCATGAATCATAAATCGAATCATGAATCATGAATTGAATCAGGATTCGAATCATGAATCATGAATGATTAATTGAATCATGAATCATGAATCATGAATCATGAATCATGAATTGAATCATTAATCATGAATTAAATCATGAATCATGAATTGAATCATGAATCATGAATGATTAATTGAATCATGAATCATGAATCGAATCATAAAATCATGAATCATGAATCATGAATCATGAATTGAATCATGAATCATGAATCAAATCATGAATCATGAATCATGAATTATGAATCATGAATTGAATCATGAATCATGAATCATGAATTGAATCATAATTCATGAATCATGAATCGAATCATAAATCATGATTCATGAATCATAAATCATGAATTGAATCATGAATCATGAATCAAATCATGAATCATTAATCATGAATCATGAATCATGAATCGAATCATGAATCATGAATCATGAATTGAATCATGAATCATGAATCATGAATCATGAATTGAATCATGAATCATGAATCATGAATCGAATCATGAATCATGAATCATGAATCATGAATTGAGTCATGAATCATGAATCATGAATCGAATCATGAATCATGAATTATGAATTGAATCATAAATCATGAATCATGAATCATGAATTGAATCATGAATCAAATCATTAATCATGAATCATGAATCATGAATTGAATCATGAATCATGAATCATAAATTGAATCATGAATCATGAATCATGAAACATGAATCATGAATCATGAATCATGAATCAAATCATGAATCATTAATCATGAATCATGAATCATGAATCAAATCATGAATCATGAATCATGAATCATGAATCATGAATTGAATTATGAATCATGAGTTAAATCATGAATCACGAATCATGAATTAAATCATGAATCATGAATCATAAATCGAATCATGAATCATGAATTGAATCAGGATTCGAATCATGAATCATGAATCATTAATTGAATCATAAATCATGAATCATGAATCATGAATCATTAATTGAATCATAAATCATGAATCATGAATCATGAATCATTAATTGAATCATGAATCATGAATCATGAATTAAATTATGAATCATGAATCATAATTCGAATCATGAATCATTAATCATGAATCATGAATCATGAATCATGAATCATGAATCATTAATCATGAATTAAATCATGAATCATGAATCATGAATTGAATCATGAATCATGAATGATTAATTGAATCATGAATCATGAATCGAATCATAAATCATGAATCATGAATCATGAATCATGAATTGAATCATAAATCATGAATCAAATCATGAATCATGAATTGAATCATGAATCATGAATTGAATCTTGAATCATGAATCATGAATCATGAATCATGAATTGAATCATGAATCATGAATCATGAATTGAATCATGAATCATGAATCATGAATTGAATCATGAATCATGAATTGAATCATGAATCATGAATCGAATCATGAATCATGAATTGAATCATGAATTGAATCATAAATCATGAATAGAATCATGAATCATGAATTGAATCATGAATCATGAATTGAATCATGAATCATGAATTGAATCATGAATCATGAATCATACATTAAATCATGAATCATGAATTGAATCATGAATCATGAATCATGAATCATGAATTGAATCATGAATCATGAATCATGAATCATGAATCATGAATCATGAATTGAATCATCAATCATGAATCATGAATCAAATCATGAATCATGAATCATGAATCATGAATTGAATCATTAATCATGAATTAAATCATGAATCATGAATCATGAATTGAATCATGAATCATGAATGATTAATTGAATCATGAATCATGAATCGAATCATAAATCATGAATCATGAATCATGAATCATGAATTGAATCATGAATCATGAATCAAATCATGAATCATGAATCATGAATCATGAATTGAATCATGAATCATGAATCATGAATTGAATCATAATTCATGAATCATGAATCGAATCATAAATCATGATTCATGAATCATAAATCATGAATTGAATCATGAATCATGAATCAAATCATGAATCATTAATCATGAATCATGAATCATGAATCGAATCATGAATCATGAATCATGAATTGAATCATGAATCATGAATCATGAATCATGAATTGAATCATGAATCATGAATCATGAATCGAATCATGAATCATGAATCATGAATTGAGTCATGAATCATGAATCATGAATCGAATCATGAATCATGAATTATGAATTGAATCATAAATCATGAATCATGAATCATGAATTGAATCATGAATCATGAATCAAATCATTAATCATGAATCATGAATCATGAATTGAATCATGAATCATGAATCATGAATTGAATCATGAATCATGAATCATGAAACATGAATCATGAATCATGAATCATGAATCATGAATCAAATCATGAATCATTAATCATGAATCATGAATCATGAATCAAATCATGAATCAT
Source organism: Mixophyes fleayi (assembly GCF_038048845.1). Classification (NCBI taxonomy): domain Eukaryota; kingdom Metazoa; phylum Chordata; class Amphibia; order Anura; family Limnodynastidae; genus Mixophyes; species Mixophyes fleayi. Next base: position 10,663 of record NW_027447873.1, on the reverse strand, counting down.
GAATCATGAATCATGAATCATGAATTGAATTATGAATCATGAGTTAAATCATGAATCACGAATCATGAATTAAATCATGAATCATGAATCATAAATCGAATCATGAATCATGAATTGAATCAGGATTCGAATCATGAATCATGAATCATTAATTGAATCATAAATCATGAATCATGAATCATGAATCATTAATTGAATCATAAATCATGAATCATGAATCATGAATCATTAATTGAATCATGAATCATGAATCATGAATTAAATTATGAATCATGAATCATAATTCGAATCATGAATCATTAATCATGAATCATGAATCATGAATCATGAATCATGAATCATTAATCATGAATTAAATCATGAATCATGAATCATGAATTGAATCATGAATCATGAATGATTAATTGAATCATGAATCATGAATCGAATCATAAATCATGAATCATGAATCATGAATCATGAATTGAATCATAAATCATGAATCAAATCATGAATCATGAATTGAATCATGAATCATGAATTGAATCTTGAATCATGAATCATGAATCATGAATCATGAATTGAATCATGAATCATGAATCATGAATTGAATCATGAATCATGAATCATGAATTGAATCATGAATCATGAATCATGAATTGAATCATGAATCATGAATTGAATCATGAATCATGAATCGAATCATGAATCATGAATTGAATCATGAATTGAATCATAAATCATGAATAGAATCATGAATCATGAATTGAATCATGAATCATGAATTGAATCATGAATCATGAATTGAATCATGAATCATGAATCATACATTAAATCATGAATCATGAATTGAATCATGAATCATGAATCATGAATCATGAATTGAATCATGAATCATGAATCATGAATCATGAATCATGAATCATGAATTGAATCATCAATCATGAATCATGAATCAAATCATGAATCATGAATCATGAATCATGAATCATGAATTGAGTCATGAATCATGAATCATGAATCGAATCATGAATCATGAATTATGAATTGAATCATAAATCATGAATCATGAATCATGAATCATGAATTGAATCATGAATCATGAATCAAATCATTAATCATGAATCATGAATCATGAATTGAATCATGAATCATGAATCATGAATTGAATCATGAATCATGTATCATGAATCATGAATCATGAATCATGAATCGAATCATGAATCATTAATGATGAATCATGAATCATGAATCAAATCATGAATCATGAATCATGAATTGAATTATGAATCATGAGTTAAATCATGAATCACGAATCATGAATTAAATCATGAATCATGAATCATAAATCGAATCATGAATCATGAATTGAATCAGGATTCGAATCATGAATCATGAATCATTAATTGAATCATGAATCATGAATCATGAATCATGAATTGAATCATTAATCATGAATTAAATCATGAATCATGAATCATGAATTGAATCATGAATCATGAATGATTAATTGAATCATGAATCATGAATCGAATCATAAATCATGAATCATGAATCATGAATGATTAATTGAATCATGAATCATGAATCGAATCATAAATCATGAATCATGAATCATGAATCATGAATTGAATCATGAATCATGAATCAAATCATGAATCATGAATCATGAATTATGAATCATGAATTGAATCATGAATCATGAATAGTGAATTGAATCATAATTCATGAATCATGAATCGAATCATAAATCATGATTCATGAATCATAAATCATGATTCATGAATCATAAATCATGAATTGAATCATGAATCATGAATCAAATCATGAATCATTAATCATGAATCATGAATCATGAATCGAATCATGAATCATGAATTGAATCATGAATCATGAATCATGAATCATGAATTGAATCATAAATCATGAATCATGAATCGAATCATGAATCATGAATCATGAATCATGAATTGAGTCATGAATCATGAATCATGAATCGAATCATGAATCATGAATTATGAATTGAATCATAAATCATGAATCATGAATCATGAATTGAATCATGAATCATGAATCAAATCATTAATCATGAATCATGAATCATGAATTGAATCATGAATCATGAATCATGAATTGAATCATGAATCATGAATCATGAATCATGAATCAAATCATGAATCATGAATCATGAATCATGAATCATGAATTGAATTATGAATCATGAGTTAAATCATGAATCACGAATCATGAATTAAATCATGAATCATGAATCATAAATCGAATCATGAATCATGAATTGAATCAGGATTCGAATCATGAATCATGAATCATTAATTGAATCATAAATCATGAATCATGAATCATGAATCATTAATTGAATCATAAATCATGAATCATGAATCATGAATCATTAATTGAATCATGAATCATGAATCATGAATTAAATTATGAATCATGAATCATAATTCGAATCATGAATCATTAATCATGAATCATGAATCATGAATCATGAATCATGAATCATGAATCATTAATCATGAATTAAATCATGAATCATGAATCATGAATTGAATCATGAATCATGAATGATTAATTGAATCATGAATCATGAATCGAATCATAAATCATGAATCATGAATCATGAATCATGAATTGAATCATAAATCATGAATCAAATCATGAATCATGAATCATGAATTATGAATCATGAATTGAATCATGAATCATGAATCATGAATTGAATCATAAATCATGAATCCTGAATCAAATCATAAATCATAATTCATGAATCATGAATCATGAATTGAGTCATGAATCATTATTTAAATCATGAATCATTAATTGAATCATGAATCATGAATCATACATTGAATCATGAATCGTGAATCATGAATCGAATCATGAATTGAGTCAGGAATCATTATTTAAATCATGAATCATTAATTGAATCATGAATCATGAATCATACATTGAATCATGAATCGTGAATCATACATTGAATCATGAATCATGAATCATACATTGAATGATGAATCATGAATAATGAATCATGAATTGAATCATGAATCATGAATCATAAATTGAATCATGAATCATGAATCAAATCATGAATCATGAATTAAATTATGAATAATGAATCATGAATTGAATCATGAATTGAATCATGAATCATAAATCATGAATCATGAATTGAATCTTAAATCATGAATCAAATCATTAATCATGAATCATGAATCATGAATTGAATCATGAATTATGAATTGAATCATGAATCATGAATCATACATTGAATCATGAATCATGAATTGAATCATGAATCATGAATCATGAATTGAATCATGAATCATGAATCATGAATCATGAATTGAATCATAAATCATGAATCATGAATCGAATCATGAATCATGAATCATGAATCATGAATCATGAATTGAGTCATGAATCATGAATCATGAATCGAATCATGAATCATAAATCATGAATTGAATCATGAATCATGAATCATGAATCGAATAATGAATCATTAATCATGAATCATGAGTCATGAATCAAATCATGAATCATGAATCATGAATCATGAATCATGAATCATGAATCATGAATCATGAATCGAATCATGAATCATTAATGATGAATCATGAATCATGAATCAAATCATGAATCATGAATCATGAATTGAATTATGAATCATGAGTTAAATCATGAATCACGAATCATGAATTAAATCATGAATCATGAATCATAAATCGAATCATGAATCATGAATTGAATCAGGATTCGAATCATGAATCATGAATCATTAATTGAATCATGAATCATGAATCATGAATCATGAATTAAATCATGAATCATGAATCATGAATTGAATCATGAATCATGAATGATTAATTGAATCATGAATCATGAATCGAATCATAAATCATGAATCATGAATCATGAATGATTAATTGAATCATGAATCATGAATCGAATCATAAATCATGAATCATGAATCATGAATCATGAATTGAATCATGAATCATGAATCAAATCATGAATCATGAATCATGAATTATGAATCATGAATTGAATCATGAATCATGAATAGTGAATTGAATCATAATTCATGAATCATGAATCGAATCATAAATCATGATTCATGAATCATAAATCATGATTCATGAATCATAAATCATGAATTGAATCATGAATCATGAATCAAATCATGAATCATTAATCATGAATCATGAATCATGAATCGAATCATGAATCATGAATTGAATCATGAATCATGAATCATGAATCATGAATTGAATCATAAATCATGAATCATGAATCGAATCATGAATCATGAATCATGAATCATGAATTGAGTCATGAATCATGAATCATGAATCGAATCATGAATCATGAATTATGAATTGAATCATAAATCATGAATCATGAATCATGAATTGAATCATGAATCATGAATCAAATCATTAATCATGAATCATGAATCATGAATTGAATCATGAATCATGAATCATGAATTGAATCATGAATCATGAATCATGAATCATGAATCAAATCATGAATCATGAATCATGAATCATGAATCATGAATTGAATTATGAATCATGAGTTAAATCATGAATCACGAATCATGAATTAAATCATGAATCATGAATCATAAATCGAATCATGAATCATGAATTGAATCAGGATTCGAATCATGAATCATGAATCATTAATTGAATCATAAATCATGAATCATGAATCATGAATCATTAATTGAATCATAAATCATGAATCATGAATCATGAATCATTAATTGAATCATGAATCATGAATCATGAATTAAATTATGAATCATGAATCATAATTCGAATCATGAATCATTAATCATGAATCATGAATCATGAATCATGAATCATGAATCATGAATCATTAATCATGAATTAAATCATGAATCATGAATCATGAATTGAATCATGAATCATGAATGATTAATTGAATCATGAATCATGAATCGAATCATAAATCATGAATCATGAATCATGAATCATGAATTGAATCATAAATCATGAATCAAATCATGAATCATGAATCATGAATTATGAATCATGAATTGAATCATGAATCATGAATCATGAATTGAATCATAAATCATGAATCCTGAATCAAATCATAAATCATAATTCATGAATCATGAATCATGAATTGAGTCATGAATCATTATTTAAATCATGAATCATTAATTGAATCATGAATCATGAATCATACATTGAATCATGAATCGTGAATCATGAATCGAATCATGAATTGAGTCAGGAATCATTATTTAAATCATGAATCATTAATTGAATCATGAATCATGAATCATACATTGAATCATGAATCGTGAATCATACATTGAATCATGAATCATGAATCATACATTGAATGATGAATCATGAATAATGAATCATGAATTGAATCATGAATCATGAATCATAAATTGAATCATGAATCATGAATCAAATCATGAATCATGAATTAAATTATGAATAATGAATCATGAATTGAATCATGAATTGAATCATGAATCATAAATCATGAATCATGAATTGAATCTTAAATCATGAATCAAATCATTAATCATGAATCATGAATCATGAATTGAATCATGAATTATGAATTGAATCATGAATCATGAATCATACATTGAATCATGAATCATGAATTGAATCATGAATCATGAATCATGAATTGAATCATGAATCATGAATCATGAATCATGAATTGAATCATAAATCATGAATCATGAATCGAATCATGAATCATGAATCATGAATCATGAATCATGAATTGAGTCATGAATCATGAATCATGAATCGAATCATGAATCATAAATCATGAATTGAATCATGAATCATGAATCATGAATCGAATAATGAATCATTAATCATGAATCATGAGTCATGAATCAAATCATGAATCATGAATCATGAATCATGAATCATGAATCATGAATCATGAATCATGAATCATGAATCATGAATTGAATTATGAATCATGAGTTAAATCATGAATCACGAATCATGAATTAAATCATGAATCATGAATCATAAATCGAATCATGAATCATGAATTGAATCATGAATCATGAATCATACATTGAATCATGAATCATGAATTGAATCATGAATCATGAATCATGAATTGAATCATAAATCATGAATCATGAATCAAATCATGAATCATGAATCATGAATCATGAATTGAGTCATGAATCATGAATCATGAATCGAATCATGAATTATGAATTGAATCATAAATCATGAATCATGAATCATGAATTGAATCATGAATCATGAATCAAATCATTAATCATGAATCATGAATCATGAATTGAATCATGAATCATGAATTGAATCATGAATCATGAATCATGAATCATGTATCATGAATCAAATCATGAATCATTAATGATGAATCATGAATCATGAATCAAATCATGAATCATGAATTGAATTATGAATCATGAGTTAAATCATGAATCACGAATCATGAATTAAATCATGAATCATGAATCATAAATCGAATCATGAATCATGAATTGAATCAGGATTCGAATCATGAATCATGAATCATTAATTGAATCATGAATCATGAATCATGAATCATGAATCATGAATTGAATCATTAATCATGAATTAAATCATGAATCATAAATCATGAATTGAATCATGAATCATGAATGATTAATTGAATCATGAATCATGAATCGAATCATAAATCATGAATCATGAATCATGAATCATGAATTGAATCATGAATCATGAATCAAATCATGAATCATGAATCATGAATTATGAATCATGAATTGAATCATGAATCATGAATCATGAATTGAATCATAATTCATGAATCATGAATCGAATCATAAATCATGATTCATGAATCATAAATCATGAATTGAATCATGAATCATGAATCAAATCATGAATCATTAATCATGAATCATGAATCATGAATCGAATCATGAATCATGAATCATGAATTGAATCATGAATCATGAATCATGAATCATGAATTGAATCATAAATCATGAATCATGAATCGAATCATGAATCATGAATCATGAATTGAGTCATGAATCATGAATCATGAATCGAATCATGAATCATGAATTATGAATTGAATCATAAATCATGAATCATGAATCATGAATTGAATCATGAATCATGAATCAAATCATTAATCATGAATCATGAATCATGAATTGAATCATGAATCATGAATCATGAATTGAATCATGAATCATGAATCATGAATCATGAATCATGAAATATTGAATCGAATCATGAATCATTAATCATGAATCATGAATCATGAATCAAATCATGAATCATGAATCATGAATCATGAATTGAATTATGAATCATGAGTTAAATCATGAATCACGAATCATGAATTAAATCATGAATCATGAATCATAAATTGAATCATGAATCATGACTTGAATCAGGATTCGAATCATGAATCATGAATCATTAATTGAATCATAAATCATGAATCATGAATCATGAATCATTAATTGAATCATAAATCATGAATCATGAATCATTAATTGAATCATGAATCATGAATCATGAATTAAATTATGAATCATGAATCATAATTCGAATCATGAATCATTAATCATGAATCATGAATCATGAATCATGAATCATGAATCATTAATCATGAATTAAATCATGAATCATGAATCATGAATTGAATCATGAATCATGAATGATTAATTGAATCATGAATCATGAATCGAATCATAAATCATGAATCATGAATCATGAATCATGAATTGAATCATAAATCATGAATCAAATCATGAATCATGAATTATGAATCATGAATTGAATCATGAATCAAGAATCATGAATTGAATCATAAATCATGAATCCTGAATCAAATCATAAATCATAATTCATGAATCATGAATCATGAATTGAGTCATGAATCATTATTTAAATCATGAATCATTAATTGAATCATGAATCATGAATCATACATTGAATCATGAATCGTGAATCATGAATCGAATCATGAATTGAGTCATGAATCATTATTTAAATCATGAATCATTAATTGAATCATGAATCATGAATCATACATTGAATCATGAATCGTGAATCATACATTGTATCATGAATCGAATCATGAATTGAATGATGAATCATGAATAATGAATCATGAATTGAATCATGAATCATGAATTGAATCATGAATCATGAATCATAAATTGAATCATGAATCATGAATCAAATCATGAATCATGAATTAAATTATGAATAATGAATCATGAATTGAATCATGAATTGAATCATGAATCATAAATCATGAATCATGAATTGAATCTTGAATCATGAATCAAATCATTAATCATGAATCATGAATTGAATCATGAATCATGAATTGAATCATGAATCATGAATCATACATTGAATCATGAATCATGAATTGAATCATGAATCATGAATCATGAATTGAATCATGAATCATGAATCATGAATCATGAATTGAATCATAAATCATGAATCATGAATCGAATCATGAATCATGAATCATGAATCATGAATCATGAATTGAGTCATGAATCATGAATCATGAATCGAATCATGAATCATGAATTATGAATTGAATCATAAATCATGAATCATGAATCATGAATCATGAATTGAATCGTGATTCATGAATCAAATCATTAATCATGAATCATGAATCATGAATTGAATCATGAATCATGAATCATGAATTGAATCATGAATCATGAATCATGAATCATGAATCATGAATCATGAATCGAATCATGAATCATTAATCATGAATCATGAATCATGAATCAAATCATGAATCATGAATCATGAATCATGAATCATGAATCATGAATCATGAGTTAAATCATGAATCACGAATCATGAATTAAATCATGAATCATGAATCATAAATCGAATCATGAATCATGAATTGAATCAGGATTCGAATCATGAATCATGAATCATGAATTGAATCATGAATCATGAATCATGAATCATGAATCATGAATTGAATCATGAATCATGAATCATGAATTAAATTATGAATCATGAATCATAATTCGAATCATGAATCATGAATTATGAATCATGAATTCAATCATGAATCATGAATCATGAATTGAATCATAAATCATGAATCATGAATCGAATCATAAATCATGATTCATGAATCATGAATTGAATCATGAATCATGAATCATGAATTATGAATCATGAATTCAATCATGAATCATGAATCATGAATTGAATCATAAATCATGAATCATGAATCGAATCATGAATCATGAATTTAATCATGAATCATGAATCGAATCATGAATCATTAATCATGAATCATGAATCATGAATCGAATCATGAATCATGAATCATGAATTGAATCATGAATCATGAATCATGAATCATGAATTGAATCATAAATCATGAATCATGAATCGAATCATGAATCATGAATCATGAATCATGAATCATGAATTGAGTCATGAATCATGAATCGAATCATGAATCATGAATTATGAATTGAATCATAAATCATGAATCATGAATCATGAATCATGAATTGAATCATGAATCATGAATCAAATCATTAATCATGAATCATGAATCATGAATTGAATCATGAATCATGAATCATGAATTGAATCATGAATCCTGAATCATGAATCATGAATCATGAATCATGAATCAAATCATGAATCATGAATCATGAATCATGAATCATGAATTGAATTATGAATCATGAGTTAAATCATGAATCACGAATCATGAATTAAATCATGAATCATGAATCATAAATCAAATCATGAATCATGAATTGAATCAGGATTCGAATCATGAATCATGAATCATTAATTGAATCATGAATCATGAATCATGAATCATGAATCATGAATTGAATCATGAATCATGAATCATGAATTAAATTATGAATCATGAATCATAATTCGAATCATGAATCATGAATCATGAATCATGAATCATGAATCATGAATCATTAATCATGAATTAAATCATGAATCATGAATCATGAATTGAATCATGAATCATGAATGATTAATTGAATCATGAATCATGAATCGAATCATAAATCATGAATCATGAATCATGAATCATGAATCATGAATTGAATCATGAATCATGAATCAAATCATGAATCATGAATCATGAATTATGAATCATGAATTGAATCATAAATCATGATTCATAAATCATGAATTGAATCATAAATCATGAATCGAATCATAAATCATGATTATGAATCATGAATCGAATCATGAATCATGAATTGAATCATGAATCATGAATCATGAATTGAATCATTAATCATGAATCATGAATCATGAATTGAATCATGAATCATGAATTGAATCTTGAATCATGAATCATGAATCATGAATTATGAATTAAATCATGAATCATGAATCATGAATCGAATCATGAATCATGAATCGAATCATGAATCATGAATCATGAATCATGAATTATGAATTAAATCATGAATCATGAATCATGAATCATGAAACATGAATTGAATCATGAATCATGAATCATGAATCATGAATTGAATCATGAATCATGAATCATGAATCGAATCATGAATCATGAATCATAAATTAAATCATGAATCATGAATCATTAATCATGAATA
>NW_027447872.1:75000-77500 GCF_038048845.1 Mixophyes fleayi | reverse complement strand
TGCTTAGCTTCCAAGATCAGATGAGATTGGGTTTATTCAGGGTGGTGTGGCTGTAGTTATTGGGTTCGTAATGAACTACATCTCTTATACATCTCAAAACCAGCATTGAAGGAAGCCAGAACAAGAGAGAAAAAAAAAAGGCCTACAGCACCTGGTATTCCCAGGTGGTCTCCCATCCAAGTACTAACCAGGCCTGGCACTGCTTAGCTTCCAAGATCAGACGAGATTGTGCTTGTTCAAAGTGGAGTGGTTGTAGGTATTGGTTTCCTAATGAACTACATCTCTTATACATTTCAAAACCAGCATTGAAGGAAGCCAGAACAAGAGAGAAAAAAAAAAGGCCTACAGCACCTGGTATTCCCAGGTGGTCTCCTATCCAAAAACTAACCAGGCAAAGCCCTGCTTAGCTTCCAAGATCAGATGAGATTGGGTTTATTCAGGGTGGTGTGGCTGTAGGTATTGTTTTCCTAATGACCTACATCACTTATACATCTCAAAATAAGCATTGAAGGAAGCCGGAACAAGAGAGGAAAAAAAATGGCCTACAGCACCTGGTATTCCTAGGTGGTCTCCCATTCAAGTACTAACTAGGCCCGGCGCTGCTTATTTTTCAAGATCAGACGAGATTGTGCTTGTTCAAGGTGGAGTGGTTGTAGGTATTGGTTTCCTATTGACCTACATCTCTTATACATCTTAAAACCAGCATTGAAGGAAGCCGGAACAAGAGAGAAAAAAAAAAGGCCTACAGCACCTGGTATTCCCAGGTGGTCTCCCATCAAAGTACTAACCAGGTCTGGCACTGCTTAGCTTCCAAGACCAAACGAGATTGGGCTTGTTCAGAGATGTGTAGCTGTAGGTATTGGTTTCCTATTGACCTACATCTCTTATAATCTCAAAACCAGCATTGAAGGAAGCCGGAACAAGAGAGATAAAAAAAAAAGGCCTACAGCAGCTGGTATTGCCAGGTGGACTCCCATCCAAGTACTAACCAGGCCCAGCCCTGCTTCGCTTCCAAGATCAGACGAGATTGGGCTTGTTCAGGGTGGTGTGGCTGTAGGTATTGGTTTCCTATTGACCTACATCTCAAAACCAGCATTGAAGGAAGCCGGAACAAGAGAGAAAAAAAAAAGGCCTACAGCATCTGGTATTCCCAGGTGGTCTCCCATCAAAGTACTAACCAGGCCCAGCCCTGCTTAGCTTCTAAGACCAAACAAGATTGGGCTTGTTCAGAGATGTGTAGCTGTAGGTATTGGTTTTCTATTGACCTACATCTCTTATAATCTCAAAACCAGCATTGAAGGAAGCCGGAACAAGAGAGAAAAAAAAAGGCCTACAGCACCTGGTATTCCCAGGTGGTCTCCCATCCAAGTACTAACCAGGCCTGTCCCTGTTTAGCTTCCAAGATCAGACGAGATTGGGCTTGTTCAGGGTGGTGCGGCTGTAGGTTTTGTTTTCTTATTGACCTACATCTCTTATACATCTAAAAACCAGCATTGAAGGAAGCCGGAACAAGAGAGAAAAAAAAAAAGCCTACAGCACCTGGTATTCCCAGGTGGTCTCGCATCCAAGTACTAACCAGGCCCGGCTCTGCTTAGCTTCCAAGATCAGACGAGATTAGGCTTGTTTAGGGTGGTGTGGCTGTAGGTATTGGTTCCCTATTGACCTACATCTCTTATACATCTCAAAACCAGCATTGAAGGAAGTCGGAACAAGAGAGAAAAAAAAAAATGCCTACAGCACCTGGTATTCCCAGGTGGTCTCGCATCCAAGTACTAACCAGGCCCGGCTCTGCTTAGCTTCCAAGATCAGATGAGATTGGGCTTGTTTAGGGTGTTGTGGCTGTAGGATTTGGTTTCTTAATGACCTACATCACTTATACATCTGAAAACCAGCATTGAAGGAAGCCGGATCAAAAGAGAAAAAAAAAGCCTACAGCACCTGGTATTCCCAGGTGGTCTCCCATCCATGTACTAACTAGGCCTGGCGCGGCTTATCTTTCAAGATCAGACGAGATTGTGCTTGTTCAAGGTGGAGTGGCTGTAGGTATTAGTTTCCTATTGACCTACATCTCTTATAAATCTCAACACCAGCATTGAAGGAAGCCAGAACAAGAGAGAAAAAAAAAGGCCTACAGCACCTGGTATTCCCAGGTGGTCTCCCATCCAAGTACTAACCAGGCCTGGCCCTGCTTAGCTTCCAAGATCAGATGAGATTGGGCTTGTTCAGGGTGGTGTGGCTGTAGGTATTCTTTTCCTATTGACCTACATCTCTTATACATCTAGAAACCAGCATTGAAGGAAGCCGGAACAAGAGAGAAGAAAAAAAGGCCTACAGCACCTGGTATTCCCAGGTGGTCTCCCATCCAAGTACTAACCAGGCATGGCTCTGCTTAGCTTCCAAGATCAGGCTTGTTCAGGGTGGTGTGGCTGTAGGTATTGGTTTCCTATTGACCTACATCTCTTATACATCTCAAAACCAGCATTGAAGGAGGCCGGAACAA
>NW_027447872.1:67500-72500 GCF_038048845.1 Mixophyes fleayi | reverse complement strand
AGGAAGCCGGAACAAGAGAGAAGAAAAAAAGGCCTACAGCACCTGGTATTCCCAGGTGGTCTCCCATCCAAGTACTAACCAGGCCCGTTCCTGCTTAGCTTCCAAGATCAGATGAGATTGGGCTTGTTCAGGGTGGTGTGGCTGTAGGTTTTGTTTTCCTATTGACCTACATCTCTTATACATCTAGAAACCAGCATTGAAGGAAGCCGGAACAAGAGAGAAGAAAAAAAGGCCTACAGCACCTGGTATTCCCAGGTGGTCTCCCATCCAAGTACTAACCAGGCCCGGCTTTGCTTAGCTTCCAAGAACAGATGAGATTGGGCTTGTTCAGGGTGGTGTGGCTGTAGGTATTGGTTTCCAATTGACCTACATCTCTTATACATCTCAAAACCAGCATTGAAGGAGGCCGGAACAAGAGAGAAAAAAAAAAGCCTACAGCACCTGGTATTTCCAGGTGGTCTCCCATCCAAGTACTAACCAGGCCCAGCCCTGCTTAGCTTCCAAGATCAGACGAGAGTGGGCTTGTTCAGGGTGGTGTGGCTGTAGGTATTGTTTTCCTATTGACCTACATCTCTTATACATCTCAAAACCAGCATTGAAGGAAGTCGGAACAAGAGAGAAAAAAAAAAGGGCCTACAGCACCTGGTATCCCCAGGTGGTCTCGCATCCAAGTACTAACCAGGCCTGGCTCTGCTTAGCTTCCAAGATCAGGCTTGTTCAGGGTGGTGTGGCTGTAGGTATTGGTTTCCTATTGACCTACATCTCTTATACATCTAAAAACCAGCATTGAAGGAAGCCGGAACAAGAGAGAAAAAAAAAAAGCCTACAGCACCTGGTATTCCCAGGTGGTCTCCCATCCAAGTACTAACCAGGCCTGGCCCTGCTTAGCTTCCAAGATCAAACGAGATTGGGCTTGTTTAGAGATGTGTAGCTGTAGGTTTTGGTTTCCTATTGACCTACATCTCTTATAATCTCAAAACCAGCATTGAAGGAAGCCGGAACAAGAGAGAAAAAAAAAAGGCCTACAGCACCTGGTATTCCCAGGTGGTCTCCCATCCAAGTACTAACCAGGCCCGTCCCTGCTTAGCTTCCAAGATCAGACGAGATTGGGCTTGTTCAGGGTGGTGTGGCTGTAGGTATTGTTTTCCTATTGACCTACATCTCTTATACATCTAGAAAACAGCATTGAAGGAGGCCGGAACAAGAGAGAAAAAAAAAAGCCTACAGCACCTGGTATTTCCAGGTGGTCTCCCATCCAAGTACTAACCAGGCCCAGCCCTGCTTAGCTTCCAAGATCAGACAAGATTGGGCTTGTTCAGGGTGGTGTGGCTGTAGGTATTGTTTTCCTATTGACCTACATCTCTTATACATCTAAACACAAGCATTGAAGGAAGCCGGAACAAGAGAGAAAAAAAAAAGGCCTACAGCACCTGGTATTCCCAGGTGGTCTCCCATCCAAGTATTAACCAGGCCCAGCCCTGCTTAGCTTCCAAGATCAGACGAGATTGGGCTTGTTCAGGGTGGTGCGGCTGTAGGTATTGTTTTCCTATTGACCTACATCTCTTATACATCTAGAAACTAGCATTGAAGGAAGCCGGAACAAGAGAGAAGAAAAAAAGGCCTACATCACCTGGTATTCCCAGGTGGTCTCCCATCCAAGTACTAACCAGGCCTGTCCCTGCTTAGCTTCCAAGATCAGATGAGATTGGGCTTGTTCAGGGTGGTGTGGCTGTAGGTATTGTTTTCCTATTGACCTACATCTCTTATACATCTAGAAACCAGCATTGAAGGAAGCCGGAACAAGAGAGAAGAAAAAAAGGCCTACAGCACCTGGTATTCCCAGGTGGTCTCCCATCCAAGTACTAACCAGGCCAGTCCCTGCTTAGCTTCCAAGATCAGATGAGATTGGGCTTGTTCAGGGTGGTGTGGCTGTAGGCATTGTTTTCCTATTGACCTACATCCCTTATACATCTAGAAACCAGCATTGAAGGAAGCCGGAACAAGAGAGAAGAAAAAAAGGCCTACAGCACCTGGTATCCCCAGGTGGTCTCGCATCCAAGTACTAACCAGTCCTGGCTCTGCTTAGCTTCCAAGATCAGGCTTGTCCAGGGTGGTGTGGCTGTAGGTATTGGTTTCCTATTGACTTACATCTCTTATATATCTAAAAACCAGCATTGAAGGAACCCGGAACAAGAGAGAAAAAGAAAAAGCCTACAGCACCTGGTATTCCCAGGTGGTCTCCCATCCAAGTACTAAACAGGCCTGGCCCTGCTTAGCTTCCAAGATCAAGCGAGATTGGGCTTGTTTAGAGATGTGTAGCTGTAGGTTTTGGTTTCCTATTGACCTACATCTCTTATAATCTCAAAACCAGCATTGAAGGAAGCCGGAACAAGAGAGAAAAAAAAAAGGCCTACAGCACCTGGTATTCCCAGGTGGTCCCCCATCCAAGTACTAACCAGGCCCGTCCCTGCTTAGCTTCCAAGATCAGATGAGATTGGGCTTGTTCAGGGTGGTGTGGCTGTAGGTATTGTTTTCCTATTGACCTACATCTCTTATACATCTAAAAACAAGCATTGAAGGAAGCCGGTACAAGAGAGAAAAAAAAAAAGGCCTACAGCACCTGGTATTCCCAGGTGGTCTCCCATCTAAGTACTAACCAGGCCCGGCCCTGCTTAACTTCCAAGATCAGACGAGATTGGGCTTGTTCAGGGTGGTGTGGCTGTAGGTATTGGTTTTCTAATGACCTACATCACTTATACATTTTAAAACCAGCATTGAAGGAAGCCAGAACAAGATATAAAAAAAAAAGTACTAACCAGGCCCGGACCTGCTTAGCTTTCAAGATCAGACGAGATTGGGCTTGTTCAGGGTGGTGGGGCTGTAGGTATTGGTTTCATATTGACCTACATCTCTTATACATCTCAAAACCAGCATTGAAGGAAGTCGGAACAAGAGAGAAAAAAAAAAGGGGCCTACAGCACCTGGTATTCCCAGGTGGTCTCGCATCCAAGTACTAACCAGCCCCGGCTCTGCTTAGCTTCCAAGATCAGACGAGATTGGGCTTGTTCAGGGTGGTGTGGATGTAGGTATTGGTTTCCTATTGACCTACATCTCTTATACATCTAAAAACCAGCATTGAAGGAAGCCGGAACAAGAGAGAAAAAAAAAAGGCCTACAGCACCTGGTATTCCCAGGTGGTCTCCCATCCAAGTACTAACCAGGCTCGTCCCTGCTTAGCTTCCAAGATCAGATGAGATTGGGCTTGTTCAGGGTGGTGCGGCTGTAGGTATTGTTTTCCTATTGACCTACATCTCTTATACATCTAAAAACCAGCATTGAAGGAAGCCGGAACAAGAGAGAAGAAAAAAAGGCCTACAGCACCTGGTATTCCCAGGTGGTCTCCCATCCAAGTACTAACCAGGCCCGGCTCTGCTTAGCTTCCAAGATCAGACGAGATTGGGCTTGTTCAGGGTGGTGTGGCTGTAGGTATTGGTTCCTTATTGACCTACATCTCTTATACATCTCAAAACCAGCATTGAAGGAGGCTGGAACAAGAGAGAAAAAAAATGCCTACAGCACCTGGTATTTCCAGGTGGTCTCCCATCCAAGTACTAACCAGGGCCAGTCCTGCTTAACTTCCAAGATCAGATAAGATTGGGCTTGTTCAGGATGGTGTGGCAGTAGGTATTGTTTTCTTATTGACCTACATCTCTTATACATCTCAAAACCAGCATTGAAGGAGGCCGGAACAAGAGAGAAAAAAAAAAGCCTACAGCACCTGGTATTTCCAGGTGGTCTCCCATCCAAGTACTAACCAGGCCCAGCCCTGCTTAGCTTCCAAGATCAAATGAGATTGGGATTGCTCAGGGTGCTGTGGCTGTAGGTATTGTTTTTTTATTGACCTACATCTCTTATACATCTAAAAACAAGCATTGAAGGAAGCCGGAACAAGAGAGAAAAAAAAAAAGGCCTACAGCACCTGGTATTCCCAGGTGGTCTCTGAGCCAAGTACTAACCAGGCCCGGCCCTGCTTAGCTTCCAAGATCAGACGAGATTGGGCTTGTCCAGGGTGGTGTGGCTGTAGGTATTGGTTTCTTAATGACCTACATCACTTATACATTTTAAAATCAGCATTGAAGGAAGCCAGAACAAGAGAGAAAAAAAAAAGTACTAACCAGGCCCGGACCTGCTTAGCTTTCAAGATCAGACAAGATTGGGCTTGTCCAGGGTGGTGTGGCTGTAGGTATTGGTTTCCTATTGACCTACATCTCTTATACATCTCAAAACCAGCATTGAAGGAGGCCGGAACAAGAGAGAAAGAAAAAAGCCTACAGCCCCTGGTATTTCCAGGAGGTCTCCCATCCAAGTACTAACCAGGCCCAGCCCTGCTTAGCTTCCAAGATCAGGCTTGTTCAGGGTGGTGTGGCTGTAGGTATTGGTTTCCTATTGACCTACATCTCTTATACATCTCAAAACCAGCATTGAAGGAAGTCGGAACAAGAGAGAAAAAAAAAAGGGCCTACAGCATCTGGTATTCCCAGGTGGTCTCGCATCCAAGTACTAACCAGCCCCGGCTCTGCTTAGCTTCCAAGATCAGACGAGATTGGGCTTGTTCAGGGTGGTGTGTCTGTAGGTATTGGTTTCCTATTGACCTACATCTCTTATACATCTAAAAACCAGCATTGAAGGAAGCCGGAACAAGAGAGAAAAAAAAAGGCCTACAGCACCTGGTATTCCCAGGTGGTCTCCCATCCAAGTACTAACCAGGCCCGTCTCTGCTTAGCTTCCAACATCAGATGAGATTGGGCTTGTTCAGGGTGGTGTGGCTGTAGGTATTGGTTTCCTATTGACCTACATCTCTTATACATCTCAAAACCAGCATTGAGGGAAGTCGGAACAAGAGAGAAAAAAAAAAGGGCCTACAGCACCTGGTATACCCAGGTGGTCTCGCATTAAAGTACTAACCAGGCCCGGCTCTGCTTAGCTTCCAAGATCAGGCT